>NC_135367.1:4559444-4869166 GCF_051622035.1 Arctopsyche grandis
TTATACATACAAACAAATCCGTAAAAGTAATTTATAATACACCAATATATACTAACTTGAAAAAACTGCATGCCATAAATAATATTCCGTTAGTTACAGACATTAACAAACTAACCAGTAGATTATATGACAGAATCACTAATAACCACACTAACACACTTGTGAAGAGTCTCGGTGATAACAACAATATGTCTATACCCTACACGTATAAACACAGATTACCTAAACACAATCTGCTTAAGATCGTCGACTTAAGAGAGTATTTAATTGATATGATGTATTAAATGTATTATGAGCATTTATAAGAATTGTACATAGGTTTTTGAGCTCTTTTTCTTATTATGCCGTACATTAACATTAAAATAATATAATACTATGATTACTAATAAAATATTGCAAAAAAGAAAATTATCAGTAGATCAGTAGCTATTAAAATAGATATAAGATGTATTGTGAATATAATTTAGTAATAATAAAAAACATTTAAATATCAAAATACATACAAACGGGTTTGGTGCATCCGCTCGAAAATCGCCAGATTAACATAACGGCAGCTTTAAACGTAATCCTCGTTTTCTCGAATGTTAGATTGCACATCAGATGACGAGTAACCTTTCGATGTGCACAGATGCAATTATTAAAATTGAGTTGGATCTTTCTGGCGAGTTTAATAAGGCAAGATTCGGAACTTATCGAATCTTGCCTTATTAAACCCGCCTGAAAGATCCAACTCAATTTTAATAATTACCATTTTAATAATTGCATCTTGGCACATCGAAAGGTTACCCGTCATCTGATGTGCAACCTATCATTCGAGAAGACGAGAATTGCATTCAAAGCAGCCGTCCGTTAATCTGTCGTTCAATTTGTCTGGCGATTTTAGAGCGGATGCACCGCATCCATACAAACATAAGCATACATATTAACCAGCAGCGTGGTCTAGTGGTGAATGTTGAATTATGTCGTACTTGATGTTACGAGTTTGATTCCCGCTAAGTCTCGCTATTGGCAAGACCTTGATTTGTCAAGGTCGATCGTTTCTTATCAGAATTTGCCAATTTTTCTGATTTTCATTGAAACGATTCCTGTAAAATTGGCGTTTCCTTCCCTATTTTCTGTTGCGAACCTTTAGTTATTGTTATATCTTAGGTTTCGCCATATTGCTCACCATAGATGTCTCTGTGGTTGTTTATCGAATATAAAAAATTCGTATTGTTACATGAAAGTTACATTCATCGTTATTTATCGTATTAATACGATATTTGTAATATCTGACGATAGATGTCAGATATTGCTTAGATTTACATGTATCTATGTAATAATTATGTGGACCAGGAAGGCGCATTCGGGGTTTACCTGTTAAGCCTTCCTGGTATATTTGTATTATGTATGTGAAAATATGTATGTAAAATAAAAATAAATAAATATGTATATCACCCAATAAACCAAAAATACAATTAAAAACAAATACAAGTGATTAGATTTTCATCAATGATTTGATAAAATATTTACCCTAAGAGCACAACTTAGAGAACTACAATCTTCAACAGGTCGAAATCTATTTGTCGCACGCACCACATTGTATCAACTTTTCCTTTGAAGCAGCAAGCAAGCAAGCAAAGAGCTCTAAATAGAACATCAGATCCTTAGAAACACGCAACCGACCCGAATTAAATCCAACCTAATTAATTCCTGAAGAGGTACACAATATCAAATTAAATTCCTGCACCCAGTCGGCACTCAAAATGAAAAAAAAATTAAAAAAAAAAACAACCACAGAACAGTCAGTAACGACCAGCAATTCAAAAAAGACAAAGGGACGAGTCTGGCAGAGCCGTCGGTCGACTGCTTTGATTAGGCTAATTATGTCGACTCATTACTCGCACTAGTCACGCCATTATACGGCGCACAAATGCGACTCAATTTTGGCGCCTCTAAACGCCCCGAAGACATGCCATCCTTTCTGCTTTTAATAATAATAGTTCATACAGTGCGTCTGCGGGGGATAAATGACGGGGCGCCATTGTGAAGGGACCCCGAGGGCCTCCCCCTCACCCCCCTCGAGCAGGTCCTGTAACGGCGGCGGTGTCACTTTACAAAGGACGAGTCTTAATTTTCGTTAATTTTCCGAGGGAAAATTTTCCACCAGCCCACCCGCCGCATACTTTGCCGGAGAAATGCGACACACACACAGTTTACACAAGCGTAATCTTGTATTACGAGTGTGCGTGCATGTACATATGTATGTTTCGAAACGATCCAAGTATGAAAATTTATGTCACATACCGTACGTATGTATGTGTGTTTGTTGTTTTGTTTAAATGTGTCTAGCTTTGTTATGCGGTCTCAAAAAATGTATGATTAGTGTAACTACAGTTTTGAAATTGGCTCATGATCATCATCTACATTTGAATATCTATATACATACATAATGACACATTTGGCCAAAAATCAATATATATCGTGTATTACATTACATGAAGCTAGACGCCGAATTTGAAATTTATATATACATATGAGAGTTAAAACTATAAATATTTAAATATTAGAGATAACCAAAAAATTGTGGAGCAAATTTTATAAAATATAGAGTGAATTATAGGCGTTTAAACAATTAAAACAGGTTGGAAGACACGGGCCGAACGCCGAACCACACGAACTAAATGTCACCCAACCCGATAATGTCGATATTAAATACGCGTTGTATACGATATTTTATCTCCAACGTAATGGCAGACGATACATTAACGTACATTTATGACCAAAATGAGCAATATGGCAAAGTATGAAAACAATCGGATAAGAGATAAGAGATATAAAAATTACCACTAACACGAAAACCATGTGAAATGCAAAGGAGGTATGTAAAAATGAATGTCTGTGTGTCTCGAATAGGCTCCTAAACCACTGAACCGATTGTGATAAAACTTCCAGGATTTGTTATATGTATATCCGGGAAGATTACTGTGAAAACCAAACGAAAAAAACCTCTTACTAATAATATTCGTAATTACGATTTTACTGACGCGAAATTAAAGCTTTCCTCCCGCCTTTAACGCATCGCGCCGCGAGTGTGATAATAATCGCGCCGCGCCTACCTCGCACTCGAATGTATTTGGGAACGGGAATTGCACGCGTTATTGTCGCATTGCAACGCATGCCGGATTCAGATAGTATAATGCTTGGGTTTGTCTTTCGTAATTCTCGACACTACCATAATCCCGCTGTTTTGAGATTGCTGTACAATGCTCTAGTTAGGAGTATCTTGGAATACGCCTCTATGATCTGTAATCCTTACATTAAGTCTCTATCTGTGAAGCTTGAACTTGTCCAAAGACGATTTCTCAGACTGCTTTATAAGGAGCAATATGGGATTTACCCATACTCATTTCCTTCAAAATTCGTCATGGGTATGGTCGGCTACACTTCTCTTGACCACAGGAAGAGTGTTGCCCTCATCAAGTTCTTGTTTTCCATATTTAGAGGCTCTATCTCCTGTCCGTCTATCCTGGCTGAGTTGGGCCTTCATGCTCCAGAGAGTGTGATATGGACCCGCCATCGTCCCCTTTTTCACACTCCTTTGGCTAGAACTGTGGCATTCATTTATTCTCCCATTCCTCGCGGCCTCCGTTTCTTAAATTCACTGGATGGTGCCCATTGACATTTGTCACGTCTCTCTTCATTCTCTGCACCACAAGTTATGGAGGTCGCGACCATTTAGAAAGGTTGAGTTAGTGTTTTTAATTATGATTTTATTATGATTTCCTGTTTTATTTAGTTATCTTTTCCTTGTGTAATTTGTATATATAGTTTGTTTATTTAACTTGTATTATTTCCTTTTGTACTTCTTAATCTTTTTAGCACACTCATCGCTTTGGAGCAAACTGTTAGACGAGCTTGCTTGATTAATTGATTTTGTAAAATAAAATAAATAAAAATAAAATATGTACATATATATAAAAATCAATGTTTGTATGTCACGTATGTGTTCCTATACCATTCTACCGATTGCAATGAAACTAAAAAATACTTTATTTTCAAAATCAATCAAATACAAAAATTATTTTTGTATTTAGTAAATAGTAGGCGAGAAAGACAATTTTCAAGGCACTTAATTGTGGCACATAATAAAAGTATGTGTGCGTCATTAATGAATTTTATTTAATTTTTATACTATTTTCAACAACGAAATTACATTATTATTATATATGTATATAAAGACGGAAATGTGTGTGTGTGTGTCAATAATTTTTAAATTAATTTTAAACCACTTCCTTTCTTCGGCTTGCTTTGATATTTTACCCATATATGAAAGTTTACTGTCAATAAAATAAGCAAATACCTCTGACGAGTCGCTCGAGGAATTCAATAACAATAAATAACATATGAATTTACTGTCAGATATGCATGATAAAAGCTGGCTATTCAGATCACTAGATGGACTGTGCATTGAAAATATAATATAATATCAGTGCTCTAAATCAATTTGGAAAGGATTTATAAATTTAAATGATTCGTATTTATAATTTAATTAAATTACATTAAAAAGCATGAAGAAATTTAAAAAAAAACATATCGTATCACAAATTAAAATTAGTATATCAACTTCGATGCTTACTACTTATTTTCTGTAATTTTACTATTCATTGCATCTGATTGTATTGTATGGTATGAAACGCGTCTAAATTATATATCAAAACTTAATTTTAACTTATAATAGTACATTTAACCTATCCTAATAGCCAAAACCACAATTTAAAATATGATTTGTTGACTTAGGATTGTTATGGGGAAACTATGTAATTTCCGATAAATGAACATCACTTTCAAAACTAAATGTTGAAAATTATCCCAGGAAGGTTGGGCTAGGTCTATTTCAATACACGATAAAACTCCCCGAAGCCGAAACTTAAGCACCGCGGTACTTCGGATATAAATTCTCCTTCGTGAATAATATCGAAAAGTCTGATAATATCGGAAAATTCCAGCAGAATAGAGCGAATCATGAACCCAATTCTTACACTTATGGTAGAAGCACACCGAGAATACACATCGACTACTATACAATATACATATAACCCTGAAACAAAGTAACCTTGGAAAAAATCAAAAAAGTCAAAAAATCTTTGACAAATCAGCGAACTGAAAGCTAGCACGATCGTTTTATTACTACATAGAACACACACACATCAAATCGTGCATACGATGATAAATATACAAAATGTCGTTTATTTAGAACTTGCTTCGAGCAATGGGTACGTGCGATTGAGGCGATAGTGGCGCCACCACCAGTCGCGGATTATCTCTCGTTTGCAGCTGTCGACACCCTTTCGCACCCCCCCCCAACCCCATTTTCAGCGATAAAGCGTATCATACGCACACGCCCCTGTACGAAAAAATGGCGATAAATGAAGCAAACCCGAAAAGTGACCAAATCCGGACTAAACGACTTCGACGAAATGGACCATATTTTCAACATTTATCTTCTCCCTCTAGGTACATATACATATGTACGTACTTTTTCTCCGTTTATTTTTAACGAAAATTTATCAGCTCATTCCCAAAACTAATCCAATAGAACCTATAGAATATTGCAAAATGTATATACTTTTTATCTACACACATACATACTGTTATGTACCTTCCTTATCAATGACAGGAGTGCCGGACTTTGCCCAACCTAGTGTTACATATGTACCTTGCTTATCAATTTAGTTGACTTACCAGTAGGAATAAGACACACCATTGATTTGTAGCACACCTAATTTAGCAAGACTTATCATTGATTTGTGACAAACCTAATTTAACAATCTAACCCATTGATGTGTGACACACATATTTATTTATTTATTTTATTGTCACAATCAATATACACTCGTCATTACAGATCGCTCCAATGCGACGAGTGTACGATAACGGTCAGAAATACAATAATACATATACAATCAGAATATATAGCATATAACAATTAATCAGTACATAAATAATAATCATAGAGACATCTATGGACTATTTTTAGATTTTTGTGTACAATTATTATTACAATTTTTAAACATATAGTAAATACGAAACTATAGAGATATCTATAGATTTCAGATGACTGTGCATAATTTTTACAAATCATACACACAGATTTTGTGACAACAGGATATGATCTAATACCAATTTTCAAGAACCGTTTCAACAATGATGAGATAAAATTGGCAAACTCTTATAGAGAAACGATCGATTTGGAGTCACAAAACCCCCAAACCTAACCAGCAATTTGACGAGGACTCGAACCTTTGACCTCAGTGGTGCTAAAAATACATATACGCTACCATTGAGCCAAACACGTACATTAATAAGTAAAACCATTGATTTGTGGCACACTCAATTTACTGACTAACCGAAATTGTACGACACGTGTCTTCAATACTTCATTGTCTTAAAGGAAAGTATATAAAATCATTCTGATAGGATTCAAATCAGTCATTACTATCGACTCCGAGAGATGACAGTCGTTAGTCATCACCATCGACTCCGAGAGATGAAAGTCGTAAGTCGTCACCATCGACTCCGCAGATGACAGTCGTTAGTCATCATCATCGACTCTGAGAATGCCAGTCGTCATCATCGAGACTCCGAGAACATTAGTCATCACCATCGACTCCGCAAGTATCGACCTATCGAACTGAAACTTAGTATCGGTTACTGAAATTAATTGTATTTTTTGATGTAATTTTTTTTTAATTTTTAGGTTGACCGTAAATGGTCAACTTAAAATCCCCTTATATGTGTCTTCTTTTTTAAGTTTTTGAATTCAATCATCTCCAAAACCGCCTACTAAATCAGACTGAAAATATTTTACATGTAATAGAAATTATAAATTTTATACCCTTATATTTTAAAAATATTTTTACATCAACCGGAAGTAGTACTTTTACTCTAGATAATTGATGTTTTCTATATTTTTCTCAGAAGCATTTTAGCTTATTGAACAGAAATTTCATATCTAGAAGTTTAAGCTTAATACCAAGTTATATATAAAATATAGTAAGCATTCGTCAACCGAAAGTGGCAGTTTAGTCTTATTCGATATACATACATATATACCCATGTACATATAAATAGCCAGCAGCATAGCTTGGTTGTTAAGCAGTGCCTAGCACTGAGAGGCGCCGGGTTCGATCCCATGAGCTGACCTCGATCGAAAAGAATTTTTCTGAGTATATATGTAGTGCTGCTCGTTCGAGAGTTTGTCAATTTTCTATGATTTCATCGTTTAAGCGGTTCCTGATTAAAAATTGGCTAAAATCCTTCCTACCTACAATGTCACCACTATTTGAGTATGATTAATGTACAATAAAATTTATGTAAAATTCATAGATATCTCGTTAATTTGCAAGTTTTCAGTGTCTCGTAATTCAGCGACTTGTATAATAAAAATGCTGTATTGTTGTAATTGGCCAGGAAGGCGCATTGGGGTTTACCTGTAAGGCCTTCCTATTATAAAAAAAATGTAATAAAACGACAGATTTAAAATAAGCTTTCGATTACAACAATTCCCATACGGGTCTACGTGACTTGACAGAATGTTAAATTACAGAAAACGCAAATATCGGAAGGCAAAGATCGAAAATCGAAAGATCTTAAGTCGAAAGATAAAAAAAAAGGTGCATGGTAAACGGTACATACTCACGTACATACTCACTTAATTTGCGCGAGCAGGATACGACAGGAACAAGAGGAACATGCTTTTCCTCCCGTATTCTGCGCGCGCACATTAACACGGGAGGAAAAGCATGTTCCTCTTGTTCCTGTTGTATCCTGCTCGCGCAAATTAAGTGAGTATGTACCGTTTACCATGCACCATTTTTTTTTGATCTTTCGACTTCAGATCTTTCGATCTTTGCATTCTGATATTTGCGTTTTCTGTAATTTAACATTCTGTCAAATCACGGAGACCGTTCCCATACATATGTGATTTGAAAAATCAACTGACTTACCAACTGCTAGACGGTAGCCAAAATTTATTTACACTGAAACATTATGACATACATACATATAAATCATCGGAAAATCTTGACTTAGGCCCCAGCACGGAACACGTGAAAACCCGGCTAAACCAACATCGACCTACCCAAAACTACATAGCTCGTGCATTACGCACACCCCTGCAAACAATCCAAAGCTGGATTACGGGACGCGATGGGGATGGGGATGGGATGCGTTCCCGGCATCGGCATTCGGAGTCAGTAACTCACAGTTATTACTGTGAATCATGGCCATAAATCTGGGCGTTCTTCATTAGGGCGACTAAAGCCTCGGCGCCTCAACTCCACAGGTATTTTCAGCGGTAAACTCACGCAGTGGCCGCGGAACGCTTTTCAGCACGCAATCTCCCTCCCACCCTCCCGGCCACCCTCTCCTATTGTAAAAATAGTCGAGGGGGACTTTTTGGGTTCACAAATTGGTCGTTAGCATGCTAGTTGCCAAATTCCGACCTCTGCTCCGTCGATTTGTTAACGTATGCACGGTGCGACCTCGCACACGTGTGATGCAATGTTTATAATTGCTTGTAAACAGTCTTGGGTAAACATGGCGATTGACCTCAATATCCATTGAACGTTAACACTTTACAATATCACCGAACTGTTTTTTTTTTATTATTTTTTACATATACATATGTATATACTAGGAAGGCCTTACAGGCAGAAAAATTTTATAATAATAGAATCTTTATTCTATCGAATCGTTATAATAATCGAATATAAAGCGTTCGTTTCCGTAACTACGCAATATATGTAGAATCAGGGTCATCACATCGTTACGGGGACGAGAAGGAGATGGTGTACAAATATTATATGTAGTCACAGTTTTTTATAAGATGATTATCTTCTTTAATAGTAGTAAGTATACCAGTTTGTATTACACGTTACTAGTTAGTAGTTACTAGTTAGGCAGTTTAATCACAAGTTACTAGTTAGGCTGTCTAATCACAAGTTACTAGTTAGACTGTTCAATCGCAAGTGCCTAGTTAGGCTGTTTAATCGCAAGTTACTAGTAAGACTGTTTGATCGCAAGTGATCTTCCATATGTTTAACATCAGTATATATTCAATAAGGGTAAAAATTTGAACCAATCATAACTCGTGAGAAAATAATATTTTAGGGGGAACACGAGCGTGAGAAATGGTAGAAATGCAATAAAGTTAATTAAAAACAACATTTTAAGATTTTAATATTTTGACCCTTGAGTGTATCGAGAAATGGTTTCGTGGATACACACAATTAGTTACGCAGATTTCGAGTCGTGAGAAAAATTCTGTTAAAACAATAAAATTAATTAAAGAAAATATTTTAGTGTTTGCATATGTATCCCTTTAGGGTAGATACACACAATTCATTGTGCAGATTAAGAAGGATAATGATATTTGGGGGAAACACAATTTGACACGCAGATTTCAAGGATAGCATGAGTCGTGGCAAAAATGCAACTAAAAGAATAAAGATTTTGGAAGTCTCATAAATAACATTAAAGGAAAATATAAATTAAGCGTGCGTTCAAAGAATCAAGATAAACAACAAGCGGGAATAAAGAGTAATATAAGTACATACATAGGTTGTAAGATATTCATTACATAACAACATATTACTACAGAATTAAAGTCCTTTTTTTGATTATTAAATATACGTGTTTTAGTTTGTTTAAGATTTATTTACAATTTATTTATTTATTTATTAAAGGATATGTATAAGTCTGTCCTTGGGAACTCTTAAATTAACGTGTAACGTATAGTTTCAAAAAAAATATGTATAACATATAATATTAACGATGTTTATATTAATTAAACTTAAATAATTGATTGTGATAATAATAAAATAATAAGAAAAATGTTTTTACACTCATTTAAAAATAATTTTTACATTTCTCTGGTGCCACCCCTGAAAAAAGAATCAAAGGCGGGCGACCGCCATGACACTTTTAAGAAGTGTCAAACTACGATGTTAATTTAATAATATGTTACGTAAATGATAAATAATATGTTGCCAGGTTACCTGACAACTTTAAAATTTTAATCGTCCGTTATTCGAGTCAAATCATTAATATTTGACACATATACAGGTGTTTGTGTCACAAAACATAAATAATCAATAGTGCGCTTTAAGTAACAGTTAAAAATTCAGTAATTTTCAATAAAATTATGTCTTTAAATCAGTCGTTGAATAAAGCAACAAAATTTTCACTGGAAAATTTCATTTGTTTGAAAATTTCCAGTGAAAATTTTTAACATTCAAATAATCAAACAGTGCGTGTATTGTGAAATTGTGAATATTAAGTAAATTCAGTGAAGTGTATATATGTATGTATATGGTCAAGCGATCTTCAGCAAACAGCCCTGATATTATCAGAAGATGAATAGTAAATGAGGCAGATTCACTTGACCCGTATCTCCACCTAATCGTGAGAAGGTAACTCCAGAAACAAATCCCTGTTAATGGGCAGCAGCATTGACAAGGTGCTAAGAATCTCCGGGTCAATCATGAAATTAGCAACATGGAACGTCCGAACAATGTACGAAGCAGGGCAACCATGGATAGAGAGAAGATATATATCATGATATCCAACCTCCTACGAGGAGAGGAATAAAAAAGAAGAAGAAGAAATGATCAATTTAAATAATAATTTGCGTGAGCAGGATACAACAGGAACAAGAGGAACAGGCTTTTCCTCCCGTATTCTGCGCGCGCACATTAAACAAGGTTGTTTGACAAAAAGAGAGATAATGTCACCGCATGCCACTCATATATATTATATATATATATATATCAGTGGCGTATATTGGGTGTGTGCTAGGTGTGCGGCGCACACCCGTGAAAACCAAAGACCACATAAAGTAGTATTTTAATACAAAATAATGTGTTGTTGTATAAGCAAGCATTGATGTGTATGGTGTATTTACCGCGTAGTATGTATGGTGTGGTGTATGGTGTGGTGTGCAGTCTGCAGCGTGTTGTGTGATGTTAGATGTAGTTTGTGCGCCGCGACGAGAGAATACCTATGCCGTGCAGCAAATTGGTGGGTTTGGTTGGAGTGTGCAGGCGGATATTCGCTTGTATAGGTTTGTTCGCGATATTAAGACGTACGGTGTGCTACGACTTCAGAGCACCGCGCACCGCACCGCACCGCACCACTCGGCAATTGACCGAATGCGATGCGGCACGTGGTCTCGTACTTTTTCGCACATTCGTATTTTTATGGTCATATTATTACCTCTAATAACTAATAATGGCTAACAGTGTTCAAGACATTTTAACTATTCCGTTTTCAAATAGAAGTTTTGAGATAAAATTAAAAATAATTAAATATGGGAAACCGTGTCCGTCTCTTCCAAATTTATCCAGTTTGCATAAAGAAAAAACAAAAGTTTACACTAGACATTTTTGCGTTTCAAATTATAAAAAATTCGAATGGATTACAGGCTGTGAAATTCGATCCAAACTTTTCTGCTGGCCATGTTTATTGTTCTCCAAAGATATTAATGTGTGGAACAAAGAAGGATTTGCTGATCTCAACCATTTGACAGCAGCACTGAAGAAACACGAAGGATCGCAGGCACACGTTCAATCATTTCTTTCCATACAAATGTTTGGCAAACAACGAATCGACGTATTAATTGACAGTCAACGTAAAGCCGAAATAAGTCGACATAATGAACAAGTAAATAAAAATAGAGATGTTTTAAAACGAATTATTAACGCAATAATCTATCTAGGAAAACAAGAACTGTCCCTGCGAGGTCACGACGAGTCATGTAATTCCGTAAACAAAGGCAATTACATTGAATATCTAAATGCTCTTCGAGAATATGATTCTGTTTTAGATACTCATTTAAATACTGCTACTACCTTTCGTGGTACTTCTCCAAGTATACAAAATGACATAATCGAAGCAATCTCTCATGTTATTAAAGTTCATATAAAAAATGAAGTAGAGTCAGCAAGTTTTGTTGCTATTATTCTCGATGAAACTTCAGATATAATGACAAAATCACAGCTCTCAACAGTTTTACGTTTTGTATGTAAAGGCAATGTACATGAACGGTTTATTAGTTTTACAGACGTTAGTGCTGATAAAACATCTAATGGTCTAATCTAATGGTGAACATAGTTGAAGAATTTAAAATTCAAGACAAATTGGTTGGACAGACTTATGATGGAGCAAGTGTAATGAGTGGACACGTAAATGGTTTGCAATCCAAAGTCCTCAATGCTTATCCTTTTGCTCTTTTTACACACTGTTATGCTCATGTATTGAATTTAGTATTGCAGCAAGGTCTTTCTGATATTAAAGAAAGTAAATCATTTTTTCAAACTTTAAATGGATTGTCTACATACTTTTCAAAATCTTCCAAAAGAGTATTCGCTTTACAGGAATTTGTGACAAAAAGACTTCCCTCTGTAGCACCCACAAGGTGGAATTTTACATCTCGTTTAAGTAGCACAGTACAACAATACAGAAGTCAATTTACATATTTTTTTTCGACATGTTATAGAAAATTGTGAATTATGGGACACAGATACTGTTATAAAAGCACGAGGGTTTTTAGGCTTTTTAGAGGATTTTCAAACAATTAAACTTCTTCAATTTTTTTCAAAACTGTTTGGAATAACTGATGTTTTGTATAACATTCTTCAATCTAAATCTTCGGACGTTTTATATTGTTGTAAAAAAATTAATGATGTTTTGCAGCAACTGAAATACGAAAGGTATAATAATTTTGAAATGTTATGGAATAATTATTTAAATGAAAAAAATGATGATCATGATCGTAGGCCACAAAGATTAAAAAATTATTCAGAAGTAGAAGATAAAACTTCATTTCGTCAATTATATTTCAAAATAGTTGATAGCATAATCGCACAAGTCGAATGTAGATATTCTTCACTTTCCAAATTAGAATATTTCCACCTTCTTTGTAATGATAAATATGACGAATATAAAGAAAATTTTCCAAATGTTTTAATTAATAAATTAAAAGATTTTTATGGATCACTGTTTGATTATATTCGATTGAAAAACGAACTCATTGTGCTATATTCCAGCTCTGAATTTTCAGAGAAACCTGTTCATGAATTAATACAATTCATGACAAAAAATAGCCTCGAATCTGGTTTTAAAGAGGTGTTTAAGCTGGGAGAATTAACATTAACGATACCAAGCAGTACAGCTTCAGCAGAACGGTCTTTTTCGGCGCTGAAAAGAATAAAAACTTGCTATAGAGGTACGCAAGGTCAAGATAGATTATGTGGCCTTAGCTTAATTTCAATAGAAAAAAAGTTATTGGTGGAATTAAAACAGAAAGACACATTCTATGCAGACGTGATTGAAAAGTTTATGTCTCAGAAACGTCGCATTGAACTTATGTATAAATAACTAATAAATTAAACATTTTTGTAATGCAAAACGAGTATTTTTTTTTAATTGCTAATTTTATACCCTACGCCCTACGGCATACACAGCACACCCGGTATTAACACCCACCGTCCGCCACTGATATATATATATATATATGTACATACATAGTACCGTTTACCATGCACCCTTTTTTTTGATCTTTCGACTTAAGATCTTTCGATTTTAGATCTTTGCCTTCCGATATTTGCGTTTTCGGGCGTTTCACTTTCGGGCCTGTGAAGTAGACCCCACCCGGAATCATGATCATAATACCTCTATCGACTACTAATATATTGATTATAATACCTCTTTCAACCAGCTATTTAAGCATCATGATCGCATCAATCAGAATACATACATAAACTTCAAAGGCGAAATCATCCGTTGTCGAAACGATTCGAAATACCATGCCGAATAATTGCACGCTATAGCTAATTGTTTAATGGCCGTCGGCATTTTCCATACGCGATCGTTATGAATATTAAATACCGGATAAGCAGGTCAAACAATGAGGCCGCCAAATTACGATTGAATTCCGCCTAAAAACCGACACCATCCCGATTTTCCGGTTAATCCGAGCTCACACCCTCATTTCCATCATCACACAACCGCGACGTTAATTCCTAGTGCCAATCATTTAATTTTTACACACAATGAGTATTAACGGATTACAAAATGTAAACGAACACATATCCGAGTAAATCGAGTGAAAAATTCAGAAAGGTCAGCGACTGGGAACCTTTTTTTATTTCTAAATATTTCGGGCTTTTTACTTTATCTATGTACGTAGTAACAATTTGGTTGTGTGATATTGCGAAAATTCGAACTTGAGATTTTTTCTTTATCACCGTGTATGACGTGTGAAAAATTTATGAGTGGAATGAGAGCGCCTATCCCTAATTTTAATCAACCCTTAAGGGTGTATTGTTTTTGCCTCTTCATTATACTTGATCCGTAATTTTACGGTACGCCATCAAACCAACATCACCCATATTAATGAAGGTGAGCGGGACTGTTTTTAATGAATTATTATATAAATAAATACACATTATATGTATGACGTATCACGTATTAAGTTTCATAGAATATCCTGTCATTAATAATAAATATCTTATTTTGCAACAATTAAACGATACGCTTAGAGACGAGTACGTGTAAATTTTGGCACTCTTTTGTCAAATTCGTAGACGTTTTATTAAATAAATGCGAAATAAAAACAGCTTTCCTTGATGTTAAAAAAAAGGAATAGAAAATAAGTTTGTGTACAAATATTGTATATTATTTTCTTGTGGGACACATGAAGTTGACACGTCGAGTTGATGTAGGTCAAATCAAGAAAATTTTCATAGAAGCACAAACGTTTAAACCATTTATTACTTTTTTATGTCACGTAAAGGAAAAATGTATACGTTTTTACTTTAGTTTTTTTATACAGTTCAATTCTATGTAAAATTTTAGTCGGCTTGTTGACTTGAACTAATAATTTTAAACTATTTGTATACACATACATATGTATGTATATCACACATACATACATATGTATGTAATAAATACATTTAAGTTTAATTGGTTTTATTTTTATTATCATACTACAATTATCAATTTTGAATAACGCTCTTGACGAAATTGATTTTATGAATCAAAAAAAGATTTTATAATGAACTATCCGATTTGTCGATTTCTGTGACAGTTGGAAAAAAGAGTCACAAAATTGTATGTACATATGTACGTTTATTTATTTACTAGTGGTATTACCCGGCTTCGCTCGGTATTTTTAATACAAACCGCTTAAATAAGAATCCGAAAAAGGAACTGGAACAGGAATCCGAAATAGGAACTGAATAAGGAATCCGGAACAAAAACTTAAAAAGGAATCTGGATTTGGAACTGAAAACAGAATCTAAATGGAAATTGGAAGCGGAATCGAAATCAATATCGATATCATCGTCATAGAAAATATATTTTTTTCCATAACGTCCCGGATTCTACGAACCAAAACTTATATATGTACATACAAAGTCTCTTTCGAAATTATATATTACTTGTGTTTTTACCCGGCTTCGCTCGGTATTTGTAATACAAACCGTTTAAACATGGCCAATCTAATAGTAAACATTTTATTTAAATTTATTTGAATGGTTTTATTTTATTTTAATTTATTTGAATATTCATTCGTTCAATGACGTCACGGATTAACGAACCAACATTACATATTTTTTTACATACATATGTACTTAAAAAGTCTCTTTCGAAATTATATATTAGATTATAAGATGTGTTTTAGTACCTATGGAACATATGATATTATACGAAATATGAGTATGTATGTATATTGAATTGAAAGCTGTAGATATGCATGAATGTAAGTATGTATATATGTATAGGTTCAAATGCATATGATATAGTTTTAAATTTTACCAATTCCCAAAAATTTGTATCCAAAATCAATTGTGAAAATAGTTTTGTAATTTTTTGCATATTCAAAAGTCAAAGTCAAAAATCATTTGATATTTATCCAATTGTCTGGAATTTCTCAAGCTAGTCAAATTTATAAAACAAATGAAACTCTTTAAAAAAGTTTTATAATCTACGACCTACATAAATTTAAATTCGATCGGGTAATAAATATACCTCATAAAATCGAAAATTGAAAATTTCCATAATGGGCAAGTCAACAAACAAACGAAAATTCCTCTCTTAATATTCTACGAAGAAAATAAAGATAAGCACATACATACATACTTACATATACACAATTTAATTTAACATTTCTTAAACCAGACAAAAAAATATGTTTTGTCATCAAAATCTTAAATCACGATTGACTTAATATGAATAAATTAACAAACTGTAGTTTGTCAATGGAATGTATCAAGAAAAATTATATTTTATATGAAACCAGCGGTTCAACTGTGATTAAAATAGAATAGACATTCCAAATTTCAACCTGCGTATATACATATGTATATGTATATATACATACATACAAATATACAAAATTAGGCTTAAAACCCAAAGCCCTCGCCTATCACAGTCCTTAAAGAGCAAGCTCACCACACTAGGCGCCACACACGTGCACAAATATACACCTAAAATTAGAACACGTGTATACTAGGGTATGTTGTACAGTGTTTCGACATGTTTACTGGTGTGAGCCGGCGTGCAATATTACAAATAGTAAAATATGTCCTGCAAATGTGGCTCGTTCGCCCGCCAGAAACGTGTCGGCAACAATTTTGCGAAATTTATGCCCCTCGCCCCTGCGAATAAAGTCCCGAACCGAATCACACGACTACGGCACTGATTAAAAATTTTCAGTGACGTCCCTTTAAATCCAAAAATAAAAAAAAATCGATGAACATAAAAAAAACATAGGCTTATGTATAAAAATCTCATCAGATTAAATGACAATTGCTTATACATATGTATATAAAAGTATTGTAAATCAATTTAGCATAGTTACAATCTAAAAACTAAACCCAATCTGCTTCAGATCGTTGATTAATACTAGTGTTGTGTCTTTAGTTAATACTAGTGTTGTGCCCGTTTATTTTATTACATTTTATACCAGGAAGGCCTGACATGTAAACCCCAATGCGCCTTTCTGGACAATTACAAACAATACAGCATTTTTATTATACAAGTCGCTGAATTACGAGACATTGAAAACTCGAGACATCTATGAATTGTAAATAAATTTTATTGTACATTAATCATACTTAAATAGTGGTGACATAGTAGGCAGGGAGGTTTTTAGCCAATTTAATGGGGAACCGTTTCAACAATGAAATCAGAGAAATTGGCAAACTCTGATAGGAAAAGATCGACCTGAAGTAACAAATATCCAGGTCTGACAAGCAGCACTACAGATATAATTCTTTCAATCGAGGTCAGCTCATGGGATCGAACCCGGTGCCTCTCGGTACTAGGCAGAAGTTTAACGACTGAGCTATGCTGCTGGCTAATGATGAATGAACGTGTGTGTGTGTCTTCGTAAATGTGTGTATGCGTGTATGGTCCCGCACAGCGCACCTGACACTGACGTCACACGTTCCAACTCAGTTTGCTCAATATCAGGAGCACATTTCAGACGCTCAGGTCCCCACTTCTCCGCGTCTCCTCGACACGATCGGTCGTGATGCCATATACCTATAGCGGATGCTTAAAATGCACCCACTGGTCAGAATTTATCGTTGTTGTTCTAATTGGTCAAACGTCTTAGAGCCAAACCACACCGTGGGACTTGCGAGCGACTTGGTTTAATGGGACCATACCAATGTATGCAGTTAGATGGGGCATGCCACATCCATCAACTTCTTTGTCGCTCACATTTCCATATTTTTGGAAATGTGAGCGACAAAGAAAATTGGACCACTTCACGCTGATTGGTTGCGCGCCATGTTCGCGTGTATTTATTTTATTAAATATCTTCATACTTGTCCGCGCGTTCGCCACATACATACATACCCACATACACGCATCGCGTCTGTTTTTATATACATACATACATATATTATTATGTACAAAATGTATTATAAGCAATTATGAGAGTGGTAAATAGGTTTTTGAGCTCTTTTTCCTATTATGCTGTGCATTAACATTAAACTAATATAATACTATACATAATAGCTAACAAAAAATAAAATATAATTGTACAATAGAAAATGATCAGTAGATCAATAGCTGTTAAAATGTATTGTGAACATAATTTAGTAATAATAAAAAGCATTTAATAATCAAAATCAAGCATAGTTATTGACTATTATTTTAGACTACTGAAATGGATATGTTTGTGAAAGCTACATATGTATAATTTTAAATATTATTACCAATTGCTGATTCTCAGGTTGGATAGTGGCATTGTTTAATTTTTTTTTCTAAATGTAATTCTTAAAACGTTCGTTGCTCGGGTGGAAACAAATATTTATGTAAATCTAATTTGAGGCTACAATTAAATTTGCTTTACAAAGCGACCACCGGAAGATTGAATTTATTTATAAAATATAACACAAAAGCAATTGAAAGCCAACAATGACATAATTTACAATGTAAAACCCTTGCTTTGAATTTGTTTAATTCAGAACTTTTTCAACTTTTATGCAACAAGATTTACCTATGCATTTTATTCACACAGTTTTTTGTTATTTAAATAGATTTTCATTTATTTTTCAATTGAAAAGTCCACACATAAAATCTTCAAAATTGGATTGAAAATAATAATTGCAATTGGATCAAATAAGTGATAATTTTAATTTAATAATACAAGCGTACTTAAAAGCAACTAATACCTATCGTCAAAATAAATTGAATAAATCTAGCACTATTGAAAACTTATAATATCTTAACAGTATATAAAGAGGTACCATATATTTTTAAAGTGACTGTTAACGGTCAGTTTTTTTCAATAAAAGGTCATTAAATTTTAAGAAATATTTACGATAATAATCTACTTTGCAAATGAAAATTAACGGTCAGTAAACCGCTTAATGTTTTAAGTATTTTTTGACAAACAGACAATAGTCAAACAATCAATGACCGATAATATAAGTAACTGATCATCTATTTACCAACCAAATTGAAGAAAGTTACTGACCAAAAGCAGGCTATTACATTTATAGAAAATTGGAGTCAATTAATTCGGAGCTATAACTTTCAAGCGGTACTTAAACAGTCTCCGTGTTTTAATTATACGAACGACAAACACCTCCATTTTCAATTTACCAATTTATAATATTGTATTTGCATGCATACATAATGTATTGGCTCTCTTGAAAATTAAACGCCGTAATATACGTTTCAATAAAACTCATAAATAATCATAAGACGGAACGATTTCGTTCATAATATCGTCAGATACGAATTAATGCAATTCAAATTGACGTATTTATAACGACGACGACGACGACGACTTGGCGTTTTGTTTTCACAATTAATTATTCATATAAAAATTAAATTCCGTTCCGACTCCCCCGTCGGCCTCCCAAAGTGAGTTTCTGACTTTCGAATATTATTATTATTATAATCATTGAAATTTTTCCCGACGATTTTCACGCACAAACGTCGCGCGGAAAACTTTCTCGCGACGCGAATCGACCGACGAAGCAATTTGCAAATTCTTTTCTTGACATATTTTAAAAACGTCTCTCTCTCGACCGATTTCTACGAATACACACGCACAGAACATAAAAGCGTATATATTTTTCTGTACACAATAGCAAATTGGATTACATCGTCGTCGACAAACGGTTTGAAAGTTATACATAACAAATTATTCAATACCATTCATTTCTTTTCAAAACGTTGCCTTTCATACGCTACAATGTTAATCGATAACTTTCTACACGTTCAACTTCATATCAATTCTTCGCATTATACACGTCCAAATACAATACATATCGACGATAATATTGCCTATATTATTTATTCAAAATAAATTCGTATTCAAAGAAAAGCGAAGCCATACACAAAGAAAGCCCAATATAAATCACTGCCATATACTCTTTACTTAAAAAAGTACCTTGTATGTATTGAGCCACATTTAATGTGACTTTTTGCTATTAAATGTATTTTATTAACTGTCATTTAGGACATTCGATTTATAACCTATAGACTAACGAAGAGATTTTATCAAACGAAATCTTCTACATATATGGTAAAATACACAAATTTATTACACGATATACACCAAAAATTTTACTACCTCGACCAAATGATTATTCAAATATGATTTTCGTTTTATTGTTTTAGGAGAAATTAATCAAAAAATGTTTTCTTTGTGTAAATATTAATTGCGATTCAATTAAATATGAATATTTCATAAAAGCCATATATAGTATTTTGAATCAAACCAAATAATAAAGTACTATCCATAAATTGGAGTGCTTTATCCAAGCCGGAAAACTAAAAACAAATATTAATTGAAAAGCCCAATACCAACAGTATATGTATGTATGTATATACCTATATATATATATATATATATATATATATATATATATATATATATATATATATATATATATATATATATATATATTTATATATATATATATATATATATATATATATATATATACATATGTCCGTGTATGTAATTGTATGTGTGGATATTTGACGACCATTCTCGTGTCGACAATTAGCCTAACAACATGTTTATTCTCGGGCACTTCAGTTGATTGTAAGTTTGGATGGACTCCCTAATTTTGGAGTACGATGCCTGAGGCAATTACCCCAAACGCTCGTGCGTAAGATACGTCAATAAACATAAACTCGAAGCCTGTACCTAATCATATGTACTTATATTATATAGAGCATATAACGGTTCTTGTGGAACGTAGGTGAGTCGATAACTGCCCCTTGGTTTATTAATAGAATTAATGATTTTTCACGGTGGCATTTCCAAACTAGTGATCACTATTTTCAATGTAATTACATAGTGCAAAGTAACGAACGAGATACAAATTAGATACTTAATAAATCGATTTCTTTCGTTGTTTTTCTTGGATAGTTTCAATATTTTTTACCTTAATTTTATGTGTGTATATACATATGTGAATATGTATTCATTATTTGAATAGGTCTCATCATCATTTACAGCTATTTTCCATCCACTGTTGTATGAAAGTCTCTTCAACACGCTTCCCATCCATCTCATCCCACACATTTTTCTAATTGCATCCACCCATGTCCCCTGTTGCCTTCTTTGCACCCTTTTAAACTCTCTCGGATACCATTTGAGCTTCATACTGTCAGTTCTTCTAGCTACCACCCATTTCTATTTCAATATATTTATTCTTTCCATTATATCAACTACCCTTCTTATCACCCACATATTCCATTTTCTATACCTCGTATGTATTGAGCCACATTTAATGTGACTTTTTGCTATTAAATGTGTTTTATTAACTTTCATTTAGGACATTCGATTTATAACCTATAGACTAACGAACAGATTTTATCAAACGAAATCTTCTATGTATATGGTAAAATAATCATAAGTTACACAATGTTTTGAAAGAAATGTCAAGACTAAAATTACAATTATTGGGCGTGTGCGAGTCAAGATGGCTCGGAAGCGGCAAATTCACCCAAGACAACTATTTTCCATTCTGGATCAGAAGACACACAACATAAAAATGGAGTAGCGGTCATAATGGAGAAAAAAATTTCTGAATCAGTATCAAATGTTATTACAATATCTGAAAGAGTGATGCTATTACAGTTAGAAGCACATCCAATAAACTTAAATATAATACAAGTATATGCGCCTACAGCCGACGCTAACGAAGAACAAATTAAAAAATTCTATGAAAATTTGAAAGAGGCAATAACTCATATTAAAAAACGGGAAATTTTATGTATATTGGGTGACTTCAATGCGAAGGTAGGAAACATCCAAACATATGTCACTGGGAAATTTGGCTTGGGTGAAAGGAATGAAAGAGGAGACCGTTTAATAGCATTTTGCCAAGAAAACAATCTTATCGTAACGAATACGTGGTTCGATCTTCCTAAACGGAGATTATATACGTGGAAGTCACCACAAGACGGTTATAATGACAGGATAATTCATAACCAAATTGATTATATTATTATAAATAAAAGGTTTCGCAACGCTATATATGCGGCGAAAACGTACCTTGGAGCGGATGCTAATTCAGATCATTGCTTATTTGGAGCAAAAATAAAGTTGCGCCTAAAAAATATACATAAAAAAAGGAATCCAATAAGCGCTAAAATCTTGAACTACTTAATATGCCAGAGACGTCAAAAAACCTTGCTCGAAATATTAACAACGGAATGAAAAACGTAGACTACAATACAATGACAGAAGACACAGTAGATGACAATTGGTATAAAATTAAAAAGGCTATCGATGAACCTAGTAAGGAAATATAAGTCAAAGATACCAATTTAACAAAAAAACATGAATGGATGACGGAAGAAATTCTAGACTTAATGGACCGCCGAAGAACATTTAAAATTACAGACAACGCTCGATATAAAGATATCCACCGCTTGATTCGCAAAAAGATAAAAGAAGCGAAAGAGAAGGACTTGGAAGAAAAATGCCATGAAATAGAGACAATGGAAAAATACATGATCATTTCAACATGCACAAAAAAATAAAGATTGTTAGTGGTGTCATCAATAAAAACAGCAACAAATCAATGTATATTAAAAACAAAGATCGAAAATTTGCAAGCAATACGGCTGAAAAATGTAACATTTGGAAGGAATATATAGAAGAAAATTTTCAAACACAACGTACTGAACCAGAAATAAGGGAAGGATTTCAAACATCAATTCTGAGTATATTACAATCTGAGGTTGAAAATGCAATCAAAAAGGCCAAAAATAAAAAAGCTCCAGGAAAGGATTCTATTCCTGTAGAATTATTAAAATTATTAGATGAAGAAGGCATTCGAATACTGACGAAACTTTTCAATCAAATATATGAAACTAGTAAAATCCCGCAAGAATGGTTGCAGTCAACATTTATTCCCTTACCAAAAAAAAATAAGCCAACCGGCTGCAATGACTATAGATTGATAAATTTAATGAGCCACACCCTTAAAATACTTTTCAAAATCATCCAAGAGAGAATTAGGCGTAAGTGCGAAAGCATGATAAGAAAGTATTAATGTGTGTGCGCAGAATACGGGAGAAAAAGCCTGTTCCTCTTGTTCCTGTTGTACTCTGCTCGCGCAAATCAAATGAGTATGTACCGTTTACCATGCACCATTTTTTTTTTGATCTTTCGACTTAAGATCTTTCGATTTTCGATATTTGCCTTCCGATATTTGTGTTTTCTGTAATTTAACATTCTGGTTCGTCACGTACACCCGTACATGCATATAAATATAAATTCTATAGAAATAAATATTATTGGAAGACAGATGTAGACGTGAAGTCGATTTAAAAAGTGACACCCTTAGAGAACGATGGAAAAAAATACATTTACATGCTCATACGTGACTTTGCATGTTCACAATTGAATTAAATTGAAATTGAAAAATAAAAAGGTGTTCTTTCTTATTTTATAAACGAATCAATATTGACAAAATAAAAATTTAACCTATGCTTCACCTTTACGGAATAACGCCTCGAATACTAACCTTTCCAAGCTCTAAATAATACAAAATAAATCTCTAAAAATAATTTATAATACACCCATATATACTAACTTGAAAAAACTGCATGCTATAAATAATATTCCGTTTGTTACAGACATTACTAACAAACTGACTAGTAGATTCTATAACAGAATCACTAATAACCATACTAACACACTTGTGATTACAACAAATTATCTATATCCTTCAGGTATAAACACAGATACAATCTGCTTTAGATCGTCGACTTTAGAGAGTCTTTAATTAATACTGTGTATTAGAGGTATTATGAGCATTTATAAGAATTGTAAATAGGTTTTTGAGCTATTTTTCCTATTATGCTGTACAATAACATAATAATAATATAATACTATGATTACTAACAACATTAAATTAAAATTGTAAAATAGAAAATGATCAGTACATCAGTAGCTATTAAAATAGATATAGGACGTATTGTGAACATAATTTAGTAATAATAAAAAGTATTTATCAAAAAAAAATTAAAATGTAGGAAAAATCACGATTTTCCACCGCCATACAAATGAGCATACACATGGACACATAGAGGAGCACTCTATACAGTAAGACATAACACCTCACCTGTATCCTCCGTATCCCAGTCAATGGAGCCAAATCCAGTGGTGGCCATCACCACTGCCGAGGACCATCTCACCACTGCCATGAACAGCAGCAACATCCTCGGCGACGACCGACAGGACCTCTTCATGTTGAGCACTAAAACCGCGACTCACATTTGCGACACACACCGACCACCACAACCGAGCACAACTTCCCTCCTCCCCACCTAAGACGGCCCCGCCTCCAAGCCCTTAATATTAATTAATCACAGTCCCTTAACTCCAGATTTATGTATATCTCTTGTTTAACTTATCCGGAAAGTTTTCACAGCGGCAGCCGCCGCAGCCGCCCAAGTTTCGCGGGCGGGGGCGATAAAAAGCACACGAAACTTTTTCGACCGACACACAACGAAGACGACGAACACTCCTTTTTAACTATACACAGTCTTTGAACAAACCCTAGCCGAAATTATTACACTGTGGCGAAACCGAACCCGAACACGCACACTAGGGGTAGTTTATTATCGGCGAGGTGAGATCGTCGCCCCTGTGGCAAACGCTCTCGGGACCGGCCCTCTCATCTTTGTCTGTTTTTTTTTTATTTTATTTTTTTTTTATCTGAGGGACGCCTTCTATTATGTTGCCGAATGCGACTTAAAGTGCTTTCGTTCTGTTTGGCTTTGTTGCTATTTTTTCCTCTACACTCCTAGAAAGTGGCGAGTGCGTTTTTCAATGGTACTTTCACGTATGTATGTGTGTATGTATTTCCGGCACGGTTACTCACTCTTGTACACGTTTGACACTTTTCACCACATTTTTATTAGTTGTGAACATTTTTGTAGACACCTGAAATCATAATAAAAAAATACATTAAAACTGTGTTGCTTAATTTTCATACCATACACATTTTATATTGATCAAAATTTAAATAGAACTGACCTTTCGAAACATAATATTATGAAAATATATTTTAATTTTTATATAATACGACTATTTTTCACATTTATGACCATTAATTATAAGCCCATAGTGTATTATGATGAATTTAATGAATAAAATAAGTCGTATTTATATAAATATAAAGACAAATATGAGCCGTTATATTTGAAGGTGGTGAAAGTCTAATTTTCATTTCCAAAAACACTATTTCTGTTTGACTTTATTCATAAATTGTTATTACTTATTCTACATAATTCGATATATCCCGGATTTTAAAAAAGCAGAATTAACGTATATTATTTTTAATTATTGTTAAACGCAAATAATTATAATGAATCTTTTGCGAGATATTTCTGGAAATGAAAAAAACGTGCCCAAATCTCAAAAGCTTATATGTATATTAAACAGAGATTTAAGGCTTTAATATTTTAATCAATGAATATGATTTACAATTGTACTTAGGTACATAGTTATAGTTTTAAAATTGAGTTTCTTTTGTATCGTTTTCTCACTCTCAATCTCACTGTATTATAAAATATACATATATTGAATTGTGGTCGGAATGATTGATCAATTTGAATTAGAGCGCAACTTTTTCAGTTTTTAAAATAAGAATCATTCATCATAATTAAACTTTTTTTACACAAAAAAATATCCCCGACTACACACATCCATGCATATAACGATTTTATTACATTTCAGCGAATTTTAATTTTAATGAAAGTCAACATTTAAATATTTGACATGCTCTCTATTAGATTTGAAGTATTGCGTAATTTAATTCTATCTATCGATCACCCTCAACGAATAATACTTTCAATTCAATGACATTTCAGGTACGTCAATAGGCATTACTACATGAAATTGCGCTTTCAAATAAAATGGAAATAAAAAACAATGCGACCAGTCAATCGCGTAAACGTCAGCATCCAACGACACAATAGCAAAATCTTATCAATTTAAAACCCGCATAAGTACACAAATCCATTATTATATTCACGACCGAATTTCAAAATTGACGTGTGCGTTGAATAAACCGCACAATACATAAATTTGATTCGGTAAAAAACGGAGACATCACGATGAATATCAATTTGACAAATAGCACTACTCATACACATATGTACGTACATTCGACTTGACGTTCGATCACTACGCACAGAATAATACCTGTTTTTACGAAAATTGAACACACTTAATGAAAATACTTTTTTTCAGTCAATATCGTGCGAATGATCGCGTTAAGCTGACACTTAGACCTGTTATAAATTAACCAGACGACCCTCTAACCCTTCAATCCACATCCCATTTGCATAAAACTACAATTTCGGGGATAAAGCGTGACAAAGTTGCCGACGTAAACCAAATTAACTGCACTCGACTTAGTTTTCGATCGTAGATTAGTCAAGTTCTTTGACGGAAAGTCCGATCGTATTTCTAGGGGTTTTTTTGTCTCGAAATTAGCCACTTTCATCCTTCGCCACCTCTTCGGCCAACTGTTGATGAATCTAGCCGAAAGAAAAGCCAAAGAGGAAGACCCCATCCTCTCGAGGGAACTGATTAAGGGCGGGTCATATATCAAAGTTGAGGCAAAAAATATCCAAATATAGTATATATATTAGCGGACCTAAAGCGAAATATTGTATGCGTATGACACGTTCCGGCTTTTGATTAACGATTCGTACATTTTTCAGCTTGTATTCGTACGTGTGAAAGCTTTTTCGGTTCGCGTGCGCTCGTCTAAACGCGCCCTTGGAGACTCGTAGAGACGTGTGCGAGCTTTTGAACTTTCCGAGCTTTCGCACCGTGAAGATTTTATCGAATGGCAGCTTTAGTATGAAAATTCATTTCTTTAAGTATTTTTTTTTCTTTTTTCTTTCGCATTCGGACACAGTGGACTTAATTCAATGGCCGATTGAACTTATTGCTTTTGTATGGCCTCGTGCAATATTTTGCAACGAAACAAAGCCTATTTTCGATCTTTCTATCTTAAATTAAAAATTCCTTAAATGCTTCACCTAGATATTACGAGTTTTTAAAAGCAAAACGACCTTGAATTTCACTTATTATGAATATTGACAAATATCATAAGCTACCACGAGACGTACACTTTCATTATAGTTAGACATATGTTCGTACAATGTTTTAGTTTTAATTGAATTAATATTCTTTATATATTTATAAATAAAACCAGCAGTATGGTCTAGTGGTTAGCATATATGCTTTCGAATATAGTGTTCACGGGTTCGAGTCCTACTGGTTACTGCTGGCCAGACCTTGGGTTGTGACTCCAGGTCGATCGTTTACTATCATAATTTACCAATTTATCTGATTTTAATTGAAATGGTTCCGACATATTGACAACTTTTACCAATTTCTCGCAATTTTTGAGTTTTCATCATCTCAAATTTTGCTTATTCATATAAAAATGCTGCAAATTTGTCCGTAAATGTCTTGCAAATTTCGAGTTTATGGATAATTTGGCGATTTGTTAATAAAAAAAATTTTTATCAAAATTTTATCAACAGGTGTCTCTATGATGTTTTGTTAAAATTATTTCAAAAATTTTATATCGATTTTTGTAATTGGCCAGGAAGGTGCATTGGGGTTTACTTATTACTTGGTATATGTATGTGAAAATAAATGTGAATCATTTTAAATTAATCAATGAATAATAGACAAATAAATCATTTAAATTATTAAATTATAATATTAAAATTCAACTCATCATGAATAAAAATCAGTCAAAAACATCAATTTAAAACTGCATTGAATAAATAACCAAAAATAATTAAATATGGCCATACAAATTTATGTATAAAATCTGCCATTGAATTATAAATCGATTTTGAATTATTTCAATTAAATATATACATATGTATGAATATAATCTAATCTAAATCTCTGCAACTATACTAATCTAATCTAATCTTTAATCTACTAATCTAATCTAATCCTTGCACCTAATCTAAAATTTCAAGAAAATAAAAATTTCATTTAATGTACATTAATTACTAGCACATAATATTTACCTGCACTCAAACAACGACTTAAGTTCATGTTACGTAGATATACATAATTTTATTTATTTTAAATTGGTTTTAATAGTTTTAAACATTTCAATGATTGTTTTTGTTCTTAATTATATGTAAAACTTGTTATTGTGTAATTTTTTATATGACAATGTAAATAAACGTAAATTTACAATGCAATTAAATCATATTCTGAATATTAATATAATTTGTAATAAAAAAGCTTTTGCCGTTAATTATTCAAGTTGTACAATGGTTATAAAAGATAATTACTTTTGTTTAACGACAGAATACTGTAAAATGCATACACTATACTGTCTTGTAAATTACATTTTTAAATTAATCCCTCTTTAAAGTAAAATCTTTTTTAAATGCGAAAAAACACGTCGTTCATAACAATAACAAGAAAAATAAGAACGACACGAGCCTTCTACACCATTTAAACGTGCAGTTTTTACGTTCACATCAAAAAAAATTCGTTAGTTTTTTATTAAATTCTACAACGCAGCCAGACAAATATTTTTTACTAAAAAACACAATTCAACACGCAAGTACCTTAATAATGTATAAATATTTGATACGACACTGAAAGGTCTCCTTTTATCGAAATAAAGGAAAAGAAAGACGGTGCACGACTGTGTGTAGCCCCCTCTGGCCCGTTAATAGTATTGACTCACGGAATGTCCGATGTCTGCGAAATAAAAAAATAAAATAAACTCGGTCGTCTAAAGAGGCGACTTCGGAGTGGCTATTCATTGAAAATAGAAAAAATCTAACGGTGGAAAATCGCGTGAAAATGAGTTTCCGTTACGCATTGACGCGATCAATCTGTTTCGTCACGCGTCGGCTTGTTAACTTGGACCGAAATTAATTCGCTTTTAACACTCCCCCACATAAAGATGTTATGAACGGATGTCGAAAAGGAAATGCTGAAAAAATAAACGCCCGTCTTAAAAATGGCTTAATTTTTTATTTATATACATTATAAATATAACTCCGGAAGCTATCTCGCACGTTACGTGTCGCATTATTAAAACGTCTTGCGAAAACACACGATCAGATAAACGTTGACAATGATAAAGTGGCTCGTTTACCTTATGAAGATTTAATGAACTTTCACGTGTTCAATTTATACAGCTTTATTCAAAAAAAAAAATTGCAAAAAATATAATCCATGTAAAAATCAACGAAAAACAATATTAGCATATTTTCAACCCTACCATGTGTTTCCTGGCATATTAAGCACACAAGTCAACTCATAAACATGTTGTAGGCTTTCGTTCACTAATTCATAATAATGCCATATAAGACCTTGGCATTCTTGGAAACGTATCAGGAATAATATATGTGTGTATCAGTAAATGTCACGATGACTTTCCACGCGTGTCATCGAAAAACCCATCAAATTTTACGCTAAAACTTAATGTGTCTAATTATTTATACTGAAAATTTCAACCGTAAGGGTTTCAAAAGAGGTCTCGCATCGCCGATTCGCCTCTATTATTTAATTTGTGCACGCAAATACCGAAAAATTCGTAGCAAAGCGAGCTAGCAAACGTTTACGTTTGAATTGTTTCAAAACGCAAAGAATACAAATAAAAACATGAAAATGTTCAAGTTTTTCCGTGCATGCACAAAGCAAACAAATTTTCCAATGGATGAACGCAAAAACAAATATTGCAAACGCATTTCCACCGTTTGTTTTACCCCATGAAAATATTTCATTTCCAAACTACGTACATACATATGTCCATATACCGAAATAATATTATTCTTTTTATATTATACATACATATGTATACATTTATAAAGCCTTAGCATATTATAGGTACACTATAAGTATATAAATACATACAAACGTTATGAGAATAATCGAAAAATGATTAGTTTAAGTGGTGGAAAATGGGCAGATTTTAATTTCAGTTTATAAATAAAAAATCACGGTGTCTCAAGTGGGTAACTTGAACAATAAATTGAAAAATCTTTCGCAAGTTCAAAAACACTTTTCATCGTTCGAAATCAATTTAACAGGATAATTTTAATTGAAATTGGCATTACATATCTATTGAGATAAATTAAATATTCATTCACTTATCCAACAGACTAGTAAAACCCAATTAATCACGGCAATGTTTTAAAATTGCCATAAATCAGAGGGGTCGATATATGTATGTACATAAATGATAATTTCTGTAATTGTACTCATGTTTAACTACCCTTCGACTTGAAATTTTTTCAGCTTTTATTTTCTAATTGAACTTTTTTTAACGGTTAAATTTGATACATGATGTGAAATTAAAGTTAAAACTTTCGTACATTGTAGAGCAAAAAAAATTACTTTCAAAATTATCAATGTGGTCATTTGAAATATGAAAATATGAACAAAATTACATCAATAATTCAATTGATTACAATCGTGGACTTATCAAAATTTTCTCTAAATACAAGATAGATGTAAAATTGATTTAAATCCTATCAGCTTGGGCACCATACAGATCGCACAAAGCCACACCAGACGCAGCTCTGCGGCGAAAAAATTCCATTTCGAAATCGTTACTGTGTAAATTGGTTATTGTAGACGCTGCGAAGATGGGGCGACGGTAGGGAGTGTGAAATGGAGCCCTTTCGCGCCCTTCAGCCCCTCCAAGGGACGAGGAAAAGTGTTGACTGATATGACAGAATAAAGCCGTCATCTTACTCGAGTGTCGGCAGAGGCCTTTGTGAATTTGGGACAATGCGATAGAGAGCCAGCATCCAACAACCCCCACCGATACGAGATAAAAGAACGCAGAATTCGGCAAAGGGGAACAAGGACTCTTCCAACGTTCCCCCAGCTTGAGCGTACCCAGAGTTTCGCAGAACGCGAAAAACTTCCCCTCCTGTTAGGGGCTTCGTTTTAGTGTGCAGAAGTGGCCCGGCTTCACAGGAAGACTTCACGACTATTTTCATGGCTGACGGCATTGTCAGGTATCTCCATATTGACGGGACACCCGTTACCCTGTCAAAGGAAAAGGGCCAAGGAGTATCTATCGGCTGGTAAAAAAAACCCCAAAAAGTAAAAAAAAAAAAAGAAGTTAGGACTCGATACGTTTTGCGCGTCGCGTTGAAGCCTTCATTAAATATAATCGCTTATGTACGACGAACGTTTCACATTTTCCGCGAATTGAATGTGTTTGTATAGGGTGTGCCGAAATGTTAGCGAATATGTGCTTAATATATAACGGGATGATTCGAACCATATCGTAAAGCCAAATAGGAAGGTTTTAGTACCCGAATACGCCCAGACAACAAATTCTAATTAAGGCCTTGTACTGTTGAGCTAAAATTTTGTGTATTATACAATCAAATTATTTATACCAAATCAATATATGCAGTTTAACACATGCAAACAACCTATATAAATACAAACATAAATACGTATGTTTCTGTTTTTAACTAGAAAATTAAATGAAATAATTTTTCAATCCATTAGTAAGCTTATCAGTACTTCAAACCACACTATAGACGGTTTTAATTTTTCATCTTATGTTTTCATCCCGTATTGAAAATATACTTAATTTTTCATGAATATTGAAGGCTTAATTTATAACTATGCACTCATTACTAATTAAAACCATTCTGTATCAGTGCAGATTCTTTACTTTGTAATGATTCAACTGATGTATGCTTATTCTAATATAATGCGAATATTCATATATATTATAAACGCAAATATGAAGTGGGATTTATTACCATCATATTCAAGCGTCTAAGCTTTCTCATCAATTATAAAACAATTGCCAGATTATCGCATTTGAGCTTTCAGATTATTAAAAAGGGTATAAGGTAAGTTTTACATCTCATAAAAGTCGCTCGTAAAGATCTTTTGAATACTAAATTTCCCGAAAATTATCTCTCGTCGAGATTTGCGCGTGAAAAGACAGACGGATGTACTAGCTCGTTTATTATCAAGTGCAATGAAATATAAATTACAAGCAAGTTCAACAAGAATTGAATATAAATCCAAAATCAAAAAAATAATAATAAACATATTTTATGATGTTAAATGCAACTACAGTCAAAAATCAATATCATTCTCTCTTATACGTATTTTTTCCCAAATTAAAATCAAATTTATTTTCTTCATATTATACATATTATTTATGAGACTATAAGTTATGAGTGTAGCAAATAAAATTCTCGGGAAGTATCGTATTTTATTGAATCACTCTGTATCGAATATGACGCCTCGACTTTTTGGGAAAACTCTCGCATGCCGGCAAAACGAATTATTTTATCATTTTCTTCGCATGTGTGTATGTCTCATTTTTTTCTACCTCTAGCAACGAATCGACATTAACGTTGGATGTCGAAATCGACTTTGGAAATAACGAAATTTGCACGCTAGACTGAAATATTCATAAGACGATGGTGGCTAAAAAAAAGTAAAAAAACCTCGACATCTCTTTATATCCGACCGCGTTAAAACGACACTTGCACGACCACGAAAAAATTTATATATAGTATATGAAAATGAAACCAATAGCTCGGGGCGAATTTTCCCAGGCGAGAAATCAAAAACGTTTAAGATTTACGGCGTATGCACACACGCATTTATTTACTCTCGCTCGCCGAGGATTTATGCATGTACATACATATATACATACATATTTACACAAATAATGTATTCAAATTCACCCGTAGAATTTTTTTTTTGGCCCGAAGAGTTGACTTCTTTTGACCATAAGTTCAAAAGATAACTTTTCCTTTGATATCCGAATAAGAATATGAATAGCCTGCTGTTTCTAAAGCACTTACAAATTGTATTATTTGAGATGTACTTTCATGCTTTCTTTTTCCGACATCCATGCAACATTTTCTTGCTTCACTTATTTAGACAAATGTAACTACATATGTAAATGTATCACTGAAATAGGCATATATGTATATGTATAGTTATATTATATTTGACAAGATTTATTATTAAACCACTAATTCAACCATTCATACAAAATAATTGTATACAACTATTTTAATAAAATCCATTCAAGTATAGGCATTTTTTATTAAATAAAATACTATTTGTAAATTCTGTAGTTAAACAAATAATGCTATCAATAAAAATAATTAACCCATTTATAGAAAAATATACAGCAGACTTTTAGAAACATAACACGAATAAGTATTAAATGAGTATAATACGACTATTATTCAAATCAATAACCATTGATTATAAACAGATAAGTTATTGTTATAAATTAAAATCAAGAACAGAACATTGATAATAATCAATTAATTAAGAGCGTTTTTGTATACATATAATAAAAATATATAAAACTGAGATCTTTTTGAGATTTTTCGATTTTATCAATTTTTTAAGATTTTTAACTTTTTGAGATTATTCAATGAATAAAAGAAAATAATACTATCAATAAACGCACATATGTATAATTATATTATTCAAGGAATTACTATATTACACTATTCAATAAATTACTATATACATACATAGAATTTCTATATTCAAGAAATTGTTACAATGAAAACTCATTAAGCTGATTGTTTTAATTTCATTAAGATTACTATAACTTGAAAAGATTTTCATAGATCAAATATTCATGTCAAATTATTACACGACATAAATAACCGAATTTGATTTCAATGATTTTCAAACGAAAATTTCCAATTATACGTACGTACATATTAGGCATACTCGAATTATTTTTTATATTTAATTTATTTAAATTTCGTCAAATTATTCATGAAACTTCGACTACCACTATACATACATAAATTTGAGAAAAAAAAAATATTTATATATTTTACGTTCAGAATATAAATTTTATCCCATATTATTTCATTAACGGATCATAGTTGCTGTATAAAAAAAGAACACTTTTTAGTTTAAAAAAAAAATCATTTAAATTTTTATAGTACGTGATATGATTTCTTACCCGTATAAACTTTTGAATGTATAAAGTATTACACACGAACGATTTTATATTATGATTGAACCCATAAATATGTATATGGAGGCATAGTTTGCAGGTATTCAAAAAGTTTCATACATACATACATACATACATATGTTGTGACTATAATCGGAAAACTTAATTTTGAAGATAAAGTAAACCTGATAAATTATAACGCACGTCAACATCGGTGCCTCAAAATATCCTACAACAACATACTCGAGACAACAACAAACAACCCCTTTTAAAACACACCGTCGAAAATCACTTTTGAAATTACAAGGCATAAATTATGTACATAAACGGATCGTTATCACTTCACCTGTCGTTAAGAGCGTTATCTCAACTCGCTTACTCACTGTAGTTACGCGGAGCTTTTGGAGCTTGCGAAAGCTCGAGCTGGCGCGGGCTCCGCGCGCGAGAGCCTGCACCCGACTGACCGGCGTCTCGACGCCAAAGCTCGAAGGGGCTCGGAAAAGCTCGGCTTTTCCGTCCCGCTCTTTCCGCCGCGAAAACTCCAGGTGGAAGTTCAGGTGCGATCGGGCCGAAAGCTCCTCTCGCATCGCCCCTATTGTTGTCGAGCGTTCGGCCGCCTCTCCTCTGCCTCGCTTTTCCCAACTTTTCCCGCACCCCTCGCGTCCTCGACTGACGAAAAAATAAAACTTTTTTAACTTAATGAGTTCGCGTAAATCTTCCTCCGTTTGACGCGTCGCCTAATTGAGCTTTTCCGTTTGCCGCGGCATATCGAATTTTCTTTTTCTTGCCTCGCCGCGTATGAAGAATGATACGTCTGGAGAGGACTTCAAACTAGATAAGATTTTATTTTATTTTATTTTTACATGGCCAAGATTTAGAAAAAATGCAAAAAATACAGAATAAAGCTATGAGAGCTATTTTGAATGTGAGTAGATTTAAGAGTATTGGAAGTATGTTAGATGAATTAGGATGGATGAGTATTAGAATTAGTCTAAATATTAGTACATTGTCTTTTGTTTATAAGTTAGATCATAAGTTATTACCTAAGTATTTTGATGATTATATAATAAGGAATAGAGATAAACATAGTTTTTATACTAGAAATAAGGACAAACTAGTTGTAAGTAGAGTAAGAAAGAATAAGACGGCTGGGGGTGTTTTTCACAGGGGTGTGCGCATGTATAATGCCCTCCCTGAGTGCGTCAGGTCTGCTAAAAACATGAATGCATTCCTGCGAGGTGCGAAGAGACACCTCTGTGAGGGACAGTACATATAAGTTAATTATAAATTTTAGAGTTAAGTATAATAATTAAGATGTATTTTTTTTAAATTAGCTTGATAGCTAAAATATATATAAATAAAATAAATAAATACATATTTTTACATACATATTGTAACGTATACTAAAAAGAGCCGCCGAGTAATTGCGATCGGACTAGGCCGGGTAGCGTCCTGAGAGACCGTGTGACCGGTGTATGTTGTTTTTCAGGATTAGCGACAGGCTAAGTGCAAGTAAGCTAAGCAATAATTGCACTTCCCAGAATTTACTTGTACCGTGGGAGCGAATGTCGTGGGAAGACATATCCGTACGTGACCATAACAATAGGTAAACAAATTAGACGTCGAAGATGTCCTGAGAGATCTATCCCTTATAAGGCGATACTTAGACGATATCATGTAATTCTGGACTGAGCACTGCCAGTGCGTGTATCTCCTTAATCATCAATAAATGCTGTGAAACAACTATTGGCCTTTTGCTTGGATCCTCCACCCACCCCTACGCAACAATATAAACAAATATACCAGGAAGGCTTAACAGGTAAACCCCAAATGCGCCTTCCTGGTCCACATCATTATTACATACATACATAGATACGGTCAGATATTACAAACATCGTATTAATACGATAAATAACGATGAATAACTTTCATGTAACAATACGAATTTTATATTCGATAAACAACCACATCTATTTTTTATTTTATTTTTTTATTTTTATTTTATTTATTGAAAAATCAACAGACAACAGGATGTACATATATATGTATAAAAAACAAATAGTAAATATATAATATATGTAACATCCGAGTCCAATAACAGATTTTTACAAAGATTATATGTATGAGCAATATGGCGAAACCTAAGATATAACAATAACTAAAGGTTCGTAACAGAAAATTGGGAAGGAAACGCCAATTTTACAGGAATCGTTTCAATGAAAATCAGAAAAATTGGCAAATTCTGATAAGAAACGATCGACCTTGACAAACCAAGGACTGGCCAATAGCGAGACTTAGCGGGAATCGAACTCGTAACATCAAGTACGAGATAATTCAACATTTACCACTAAACCACGCTACTGGTTAATGTGATTATGTGCATTTAACAAAAACATCAATTTTTTAAAAACTTTTTATCGTTCATATATTATGCTCACGACGCGTTTTAATAGCTACTAATCCAGTGACCATTATTTGTTTTACACATTATTTTTCTCGTTAGTAATTGTATGTATATTACTAGCTGTATTACCCAGCTCGGTATTTGTAATATAAACCGCTTAAACATGACCAATCTAATAGTAAACACGTTATTAAATTTATATGAATAGTTTTATTTCTTATATAAATTTATTTGAATACTCATTTGTTTGTTTTATTAAATTGACTGTCACAAACAAACAAACAAATATAGTTAGTCTCTTTCGAAATGATATGTATACCAGAATCCGGCGCCTGTGCCCCCCGCGGTTGCGCCCCCTAGGGCTCCGCCCCCGGTGGCTGCTCCACTGATGCCTTCAACCCTGGCGAGAAGGCGGCTTCGCCCCCGGGGACTTTGAATCCTTTGAATCTAAAAAAATCAAATCAGCGCCTATGTATCCACTGTATCTATCTACTGCAAATAGTGCTATGTGAGCTTTTTGGAATAGCTACATACTTATGTCTTTCATATACTAATTAACCCTGCGCTACAAACGATTGCAAACCAAGCGGGCGCATGCTTATTTCGCTGCATGCTCATTTCATACTTTTGTCTCGACTTTTGCCATTTTAAACTTGCCAGAGAGATCCAAATCAATAAGAATTGCCAATCATCAATGTACATCGAAATGTCATTTGCGTAACCCCATGAATATCTGTATGGGGGAATATCTATGTATTTTATTAAGATGAAATTGAATAGCGTTCAATATTCAATCAATTTTAATACAAATTGTATGCAATATCAAAATATTTCTATATACATATGTATGTATATTATTTGACCATGCATACAAGTAACTTTAAACTGTCACTTTCTAATTTTGCAGGTTATAATGATTTTAAATAAACTTATAAATAGTATATATTAAAATATCTGTGCAACAAAGATTCATTTATCACTTCGATTTAACCATTGTCTTATACATTTGTTTTTTTATCATCATTGTAATTAAAAATAGTTTCTTTATTGCGCCATTCTTCGAACTTCATAACGGAATTTCATAAAGTTGTCGCAGAACTTCGACCAGGCCAACTAACTATTACAAACATCATATTTGTTCTATTCAAAGGTAAACATACGTAATAATTGTTTAAATAAGAGATAATCTCGTAATTAATTATGATTATAAAAGGAAGATGTCCTTTGATTGCTTAAAAAAATCATAAATGCTTTTACGAGCTTACTTGTTATGCTGGTAAATGGTAGTCGCGGGTACAGATTATTTAAGTATATAGAAAACTATGCACAGCTCAATTTTATATTTAAAAGCTTTATAGCTATATTGATTATTATATAATATTTAACAACGACCCACAAAACATAAAATGCGGTCGAATACGGCCTGTTTAAAAAATATCTACTCAGGTAAGCCTCGATTTAACGGACTAATTGGAAAGGAAACGTTCACAAAACTAATAAATTTTAAATCGATATTAAGTGGCATTTTAAGCCAGGTTTGCGTAATTTGGATTAAATTTATTATAAACGAAATTCATAAAACACTAAAATAAATCATCAATGAAATACCCTTCCAAACTTTTCACTAAATATCAACCATTCAAAAACTAACAAAACAAATTTTAATTATTCTATTTAAAGACTGTATTCGACATTTAAAATTTTCTGAAAATGTGTGCGTGAATGTGCAAATTTACATTCACACATATGTATGTATGTATATACACACTCTATGTATCTACTGAATTCGTAAACACTTAATTATTCATTTCTTCGTGTCACGGTTAACTGAGTGATTGTACGTAGTAATAAAACTCTAATATATTTTTTTGTTATTCAACTTCTTCGATATCTTATCTATGTCAGCGCTTAAAGATTCAGTCAATAATCTCACGTTAAAGTTTTATAAAACGGACTTCTTTCAGCATTGCAGTATTGCTGAAGTTTTCCCATTCTGCTTCCGAAAGCATTTACTCGTCGATAGGGACCTACATACTTCCTGTTCGTTCATTCTTTTTACTATAATATTTTTCCTAAGCACACGATTTTCAGAAAATGCACCTGATTAATTAAAAGGAGACTATTCAACCTATACTCTGTTCAAAATGAAACTGGACAAAAATAGACCGCAGCGAAAAATGTGACATTTTGATTTTTTCAAGATGGGCCTAGTAAAAGCTTGCGTCATATCGAGAGAACCTTTTTAATAAAAGTTTAAACATTATCCTGTGCAATTTCAATCAATCGATTTATTTTTGCAAAAATTTCAAAAAAGTGGGTTTTTTCATACATTTTTTTCAAATACTTAAAATTTTTTTACTGTGAAAAAAGTAATTGCTCAATATTCAACTATTTATTTGATTATGATTTGTTTTGACTAATAAACGAGAGTTCTATGTCACCGTTTTACCATTAATTCCCATACAAAACTCGCAAAACCTTAATATTTTTCATGTTCTCGTCATAATTTTGAAAATAAAAGACGTTGAGGGCTTTCTTAAGTTTACGAGACGTTGAAGGCTTTCTTTCTTGAGTTTAATTTGTTTTTTAGTTTATTATTTCTTAAGAATTTTAGTATATGAAATACTTGTAGTAAATAATATACTCATATTAGTAATATAGGACCTCTAAAAATCATAATTTAATAATAATTTAATGCATAATTTAATCATAATAAATGCGTTTCCCTTTTTTCCGTCAAAATTTATTAATTTCGTTATTTTTCGCAAATAAATTGAATTTCTTTTTCTAATATTTTTAGAAAAAGTTTTATTTATTTATTTCGTTGGGAAAATTAACAGTTTATTAAAATACATAAATTGATAAAAGAACATAATTATTTTAAGAAAAGCCATTAAGAATTTTCACATATAGGATCTTAAAAATTAAATATTAAATGATCTTAAAAATGAAACTTGATCATTGATAAAAAAAATATGCGCAATTACATTAAAGCTAAATATTCAAAATAAAATAAATTGAAAAGATGTTTATGGCATTTTCATTAATTTTCTTATAAACGAAAAATATTGATAAAAAATAGACTAATGACATATTAATAGAGAATTGTATTATATACTCATTGCTTTTAAAAAACATTCCTTTTAAAATAAGTCTTCTGGATAATTAAATTAGACTACGTTCGAGAATGATTTTGTTTTCAGCTTGAAATGAAAATTTCATACTATAGTTAAACCATCAATTAGAAACCTTAATGGTCAAAATTATATGAAAGCGAGTACATTCACTTGAGCGAGAATTACTTGGCAAATTCATTAAACGAAATTGTATTGTGCAAAAGCATCAGAACGATTTCCGGAAAACTTCTGGGTTTGTTGTGTGGAATTACTCCCTCATTTCGAATAACAATCGTTCTTTAAAAGTTAGTCTCGTCTCACTTTCACAAAGAAAATCGTCCGCAATACTTCGGACAACAATGAAACCGTCCGTTTTCATAAGCCGAATTCCGTTAATATTAATTGCGAAACCACTAGTCGCTTTTCCCGAAAGTCAGAGAACCACGCACGTGCACATTAAAAATATAATTTATATTACAACTAATACCGTTCATATTAACGCGCTAGATTGTCGAATTAATTCGTTTCGACAATCCGTAGGATTAACACTTAAGTCGCAGCAGCCGGCGACACGCCGCGCTGAATTCAATGCATCTGGAAATGCAGTTGCAACCAGACACTAATGATATTTAAATTGGTTTGTAATGTGGCATGAACTATTTGACAAACCGTTCAAATCGTATTGATTTATTCAAATATTTATTTTACGAACGCTATACATACATTTTTGTATATACCGATAATATATTTACGAAATGCGAACACACATTCAATCGATCAGATATAAAACAAATTTTTCACATATTTAGAAAACCCTTTAGACTACCTCACATTACATTTGTTTAATTCGAACACTTACATGAGTTTAATTTAAACACCACCATGTTATTAAAAAACTACATATCTGAGCTATTGCATTAAATATACATATGTATAATACATGTTCATACATTTTTGGCATTGCTTTAGCTTAATACCGACTATAATTCACCAAACCTAGTGAAAATTGTTTCAAAAAAGTGACATACATACTTGCTCCACTATCAGGTTTTGGAATAAAAATCATACTCTAATTAAATCCGTATAAAATAATAATGCCGTATTTTCTGAATAAAAATAATACTGTCGTATTTTCAGGACACAAATTACCTGGTAAATGGTACTCGCAGGTAGAGATTATTTAAGTATATATAGAAAACTATGCATAGCTGAATTTCATATTTAAAAGCTTTATTGCTTTATTGATTATAGTGGTTTCACCCGGCTTCACTCGGTATATATAATATAAACCGCTTAAACATGACTTATCTAATATTGAACATTTTATTAAATTTATTTGAATAGTTTTATTTTATATAAATTTATTTGAATACTCACCAACCAATGTTACATACAAAGTCTCTTGCGAAATTATATATTATCATATTTTGGGAATTAAAATAATAATGCCGTATTTTCAGAATAAAAATATTACTGTCGTATTTTCAGGACACAACTTACATATTTTCCGAAACAAACCATTTGCAACTCGCTGAAGTTTCACTTAAGAAATGATTTGCCACGTATTACCCGACAAAGCCAGGCATTTCCGAGCTTCATCCGGCGTTACTCAAGCGGGTGATACCTTCAAAAGACACCGACACCTTTCAAAATTCAAACATAGTCTAAATTATGTCATCAAAATTAGGCACCATCATATTTGGTGGTCCCCAAAAATTGTGAATTAACATAGCGTATATCTATCCATGCAAACATTGATTCTAATATTTCTCTATATATGTATATATAGATAAATAAATATTAATGTTTAGCATTAATTAACACACTATAACGACATATCAGACCCAAACAAATAAAATTTCCCAAGTGTGACATAACGAGCGTCACACACTCATGCAACACTCATTGCATAATTGCACTCGCCGCAAAACTATCTCCACCGTTCGTGTACGACTGCCCGTTGAATAAAGCATTTAATGTTTTCAAATTGCACTTACACAACATTTGATTACACCCATCGATGATGCAAATATCACACATACATATGTACATATCGATTATAAATTGATATCGTGTTGCATCCGACACGACATAATATTCATAGCGGATCCGATACGCACACACCCACACACATGCTCGTTTCTATCGGGAAATTGACCCTTTTATGTACGAACACGCTTCTTTATTTCCCGGCTCGGACTATTGTCGGGTACTCGAGAACCCGACCCTCATCGTTAGTGTGTGTATTTAGTCGGTTATCCGATTCGGCCCGCATAGCCCGCATGTGCTTACGCCGCCCTGATTTTACAAATAAAAGTTGTAAACTACGGACAGAGGTCAAGACGGCTAGAAAGGGCTTCTCGTTTCAGGGGTACTTTCGACCCTCGGAAAAGTGGGAAAATGCGTGAAAATTAGGTCACAACTGCGCGCGCGCCCCCTCCTAATTACCACGGTATTGTGCGTCCTTTGGAAAATTTCGATTTTGTTGCTTTCGAAATTGCATTATTCCGAATCCCAAACTATGCACGATCGTAGCTTTGGATCTGTTCTGACTTTGGGTCAAGTCGTCAAAGTGTTAACACGTACAAATGTACATCCATACGTATATAGAACTATGTATGTAGTTCATCGTTAAAACTTTACCGGAGATATGTACTTGTGAGACCGCGAACGCGAGCCTTTAAGTTTGCTCTTTGCTTGCTTAACATGATACTGCTTTCTGCAACCGATTGTGGATATTTAGCCCTCGTATATTTATTTTTAAATTTATAAATAAAATAACATACTGAAATTAAATGCGAACTGAATTAATTTTATCAATTTAATTAGCATACATTAATTGGCATCATTTTTAATTTAAAAAAATATATCTTCTTTAACAAACCACCATTGCGTTACATTTTTTCTTTGAAAACATCAATATTTTCATTTGCTACATTCAATTACGCAAATTCATACAAAATTTCATACCTGCTTCACATAACTTTCCAATAAGGCAGAGTAACTTTCCCACCGAGTGAACGAAGTATTATATTATTATTGCATTTATTCATCATTATTGACACGTATGTATATATATATACATATATTCAAAGATATAAGTATTATTGGTAGACGAGAGATAATCTTGGATTTGAAAAGTAAAACTTTTTTCGATGTATATACATGGATACGTTAAGTATACATATACATATATCAACGTATGAAGAAGAAGAGTCCAACAAAAATGCCTTCCGAACTTAAATCACTTTCATATGATATGAGATTGAAAATAATGAATCTTTACATTTTGGAGACGAGAAAAATATAATCTAAGATGATCTAATTTAAGTCTATAAAATTATAAATAACCATAAAAATTGTCCTTTGATAAACCTCCATACGTTTAACGATAGCACTCATCTGAAAGGTCATACTTTCACACACCAAAAAGATATTTACTTCAAAATAATTAGAGAATCCTTTTAAATGGAGTGGTTAACATTTGGAATAGTCTATCCAATGAAATAGTAACTTCTAGTAACTTAATCCTTTAAGAAAAAAACATGATGATTTCCTTAAAATAAATTGGCATTTATAGTTCCTTATTTAGGTTAAGTTTGTCTTTTATTATTATTTTCGTCTATTTTGATTTGTCAATATTTTCTTTTCGGTTTTCTTTGTTTATGATTTTTATTTTTTGATATTTGTATTTCCTGCACTACCGTATGTATTATCAAATCTCTTGGGTCCTTGTGGTCCTGGTCTTGGGTATTATTTATTTAAGGGCCTTTATCAAACACTCTTAAATAAATAAACTTCTAGACCGTAACCTACATAAATATATGTATCCTCAAGAATAAACGTAATTTTCCTTAAAATATCATAATCAGTTAAAAACTTATTTCATTATTTATTGCTATCATACATATATGCATATAATAATAATAAAATTAAATAGTATTAGATATTTGTTAATGATTTTACGGTATCATTCCGACAAATACAAAAATGCTTGGCAATCGTGAACCATATTCAATCAAATATCCCGAATGCGCATACAATTTATGAAATATCCCAGTGAACGTTACACGAAGCTCCAGAGCTTCGCCAAAAGCAAACACAAGATAATTTCCCGACGAGTGTCCCCAGTACTATGTACACGATGGGTTTTTCCGTCGAAAGCCTCATATCTGCGTGCGTTTTTATACGACCAGCTAGCTGGCTTAACACCGAAACGTGATTCCATAAAAAGGGGGGACATTAACTCGACCAACATCTGACTCGGGACTTTTCCTATATACCGGTTTGTCGTCGTCGTCGTCCCGCTGTCCCGACTTTTATTTCATTTCCCGACCGAAGCTGTGATCCTCATTGATATTTCTGGCCACGAACGATCCTTCTTCTTTTCGTCCTTGCGTTGAAAACCTTTATTTTCCAACGGACGACTGTGAAAAACGCGCGAATCTGCGACCACCTCATTCCATGAATTTACGAACACTACAAAAACAATGCAAAAATTACGATATTCCAATAATTATAACTCGACATGTTTAATATACAACGCCTTTACCCTTTGAAGCTTTATTTAAAATTTTGGATTACTATCCGCCTACCTGTTTAACATAATTAAAATAAACATATTTATAGAAGGTTATAAATATATAGCATTCACGATATATGTGTATATATATATATATATATATATATATATATATATAATTATATATATATATATATATATATATATATATATATATATATATATATATATATATATATATATATACTTTCAACAGTAGGAATATATCATATCACACAAATCATGAAATTCAAACATGCTGTCAACTTGGATGCTAGATCGTCACAGAACCAATTAGAAGAAAAGACTGAGGACTGTCTAAATTCATTATATTCAGGAATCAAACGATCTTCACATCAAGCTTTATTTGAACAAACTGCAAAAGTTGTTCTTATACCATCATAATTAAAAATTTACACACTGAAAAAGATATCGCAAAACTTTTGCTGGCAGCGGAAGAAGATGACATTACATTAATAAAATTATTAGAAGTAAATGTCAAATCTTCGAAGTAAATGTGAATTCCCTAAAACAATAGTGCAAGTATACTTTCATTGCCAATATGAAATCACTATAAAATATTCAACACATTATTAAAAAATCGATGCCCGGTTTTATTTCAAGTCTTGGATCTTTTTAAGGAATTGCAATTTTTAGAAATGAGATTTATAAATTTAAGTTCAATGCTAATTTTCCATGCATAATAATCTTATTTATAATTTAAATTTTAATATTGTATTATATAATAAGTATCGTCTAAAAAACATCGTTGTATGTAGGTGAATAAACTGCTCATCGGAAATCAAATGGCATTTTGAGATATGAGCAGTTTTATGAAAATGCCAACATTATGGAAAATCAAAATAAATAAACATCCATATTGACTTTATATAAAATAAAAAAAATAGGCAAGATAGGTTCTACATTTGTAGATTACTTTTTTATCAAGTTTAACTAAAAAATCAACTTCACCTGTATTTTAATTATTTCCTCCAAATTTCCGTTATTATAATCAGTCCGTTTTTAGAAAATTTAAATATAACCTACAGAAAACTGAATTTTTTTTTTTTTTTTTTTTTTTTTTGGTGCCATCTTATCGATTCCCGATAAATCATCACCAGCGATATCGTTGCTCTTCAGATCATGTACGGGCACTACGGAATCATCACTCCGTCCCCAAAATTGTGAATTGGGCTTCTGAATCTCTCACATTCAGAACACCAATTCGTGAGGCTTTTTTCGCTTTAAACGCCTCTGCTGGTGAGTTGTGTCCAATAGCTGCAACGCTTCTATGTTAGGGTGACGGTGCAGTCTCAACTCGTGCCTCCCAGCGCATTCTCGGATGACTTCTTTTACTTTTTTGATTTTAAGGTCCTTGTGGATCTCTTCATTTGTGACGAAGCGATATGCATCGGTGATAATCCTCAAAAACTGGTTTTGACATCTTTGCATTTTTTCGATATTGGATGGCTTACTGCATCCCCACAGTTGTATGCCATATGTCCATATTGGCTTCACGATTGCCTGGTATATCAGTTTTTTGCATTGTAGGTCTAATTTGGAGTGTCTTCCTATTAGCCAATGCATTTCTCTTTGTTTAATTCGAATCTGTTCTATTTTTTTTTAATGTGATGCCTCCACGTAAGCCTTGAGTCAAGATGCAGTCCTAAATATTTAGCTGACAAAGCTTGTGGAACTTGGATTCCGTTTATGAAAGTCTGAGTGCTGACACTATTTCGTCGCAGTGCAAATGTGACCTGCATTGATTTTAGCTCGTTGAGTTTCATTTTCCAGTCCTTGGTCCATTTGCTGATCTTGTCCAGTGCACGCTGCAGGCGTTCAAATGCTTCCTCCTGTGACTCGCTCGATGACATAATGACTGTGTCATCTGCAAATGTTCCAATGAATGTCTCTTCGCTTGTCGGGATGTCAGCAGTGTATATCAGGTACAGTATAGGCCCTATTACGCTTCCCTGTGGTACTCCTGCAGAGGCTGTGAAAAAGTTAGAGAATGCCTCCTCATGAGCAACTCTGAATTTGCGTCCGGATAAGTATGATTCCAGTAATTTGACATAATTTCCAGGTAATGACTTGCTGATTTTGTGGATAAGTCCTTCGTGCCATACCCTGTCGAAGGCCTGTGAGACATCAAGAAATACAGCCGGACAATACTTTTTTTCCTCTAGCGATTGCTCTATTTTTGAAATAACACGGTGCACTTGATCGATGGTAGAATGTTTCGACCTAAATCCAAATTGGAAGTCGGGAACATCGGTTAAGGGCTTGAGTCTTTTTAATAATAGTTTTTCGAATAGCTTAGAGATCGCAGGCAACAAGGATATTGGTATGTATGATGTTACTTGTTCGGGTGACTTTTCAGGTTTCTTCAACATTATGATTTGAGCAGTTTTGAAGCACTCTGGCACATGCTTGAGCCGGAAACATGCATTGTATAAGTATGTTAGCATGATAATAGCCTTTTTTGAAAGTTCCTTGAATAGTCCCGGTGAGATTTCGTCAATTCCAGGTGCCTTTTTAGGATTTATATTGTCATCTATTTCTTTAGCTACTTCCATAGGGGTGACAGTTTTGATTAGTTGCTGTGGTTGATACATTGGTGTATAATCAGCATCAGATTGAATATTGTGTGGTTGGAATACTGTCTCTAAGTGTTGTGCAAACAGCTCAGCTTTTTCTTTGTTGCTTCTTATCCACTCTCCTTGCGCATTTTTCAGAGGTGGTATTTGTAGAATTGGTCGTTTGAATTTCCTAGTTGCTTTCCATAGTGAGTGATTTTTATCAGCTGCAGGGCCCAAGCCTTCCAAATATTTTTCAAAACAATTTTGTTTATGCTCTTTAATAAGTCGGTTAATTTTGTTACTTATGTGGTTAAATTCTCTTTTGTCTGCAATATTTCTGGTTCTATGCCATATTCGTCTTGTTCTACGTCTTTCTTTAATCAATTGTCTAATTTCCATGGGGTAATTAATGATTTGGTCTGGTTTTTCTTTTGGTACAGGTGTAGCTTCTTTCGCAGCCTCTCGTACAGAGTCAATAAAATTTTGAGTGTGTAGTTCGAGATCTTCTATAGTTTTAAGTTTCACTATTAAATTTATTGATTGGTCTAGTTTTTTCCTGAACATATCCCAGTTAGTGCGTTTATTTGTCAGGTTCTGTCTCCTTATTCTTTTAATTACCAGTGTGCTCAGTGTCATTAGCACTGGTGTGTGATCAGAAGTAAGGTCCTCTATTCCTTCGACCTCAATGTGGTTTGGGGCTATTCCTTTGGATATAAAAAAGTCAATTAAATCTGGTACCTTTTTACTGTCGGTCGGCCAGAAGGTTGGTTTTTGTGAGGAATGATACTCGCACGAGGAGCTCTGAATCGCGTATAGAAGGTTGTTTCCTTTACCAGGAGTTATAAGTCGTGATCCCCAAGCTGTATGTTTAACGTTGTAGTCTCCTCCAATAATAAATCTTGGCCCAAGGGAATTAAAGATGTTTATAAATTGGTATTTTGTGATGGTATGCTTTGGAGGACAATATGCTGCAGCAATATTTAAGTCAGCATTGCCATATTTAATTGTGATGATAGTAGCTTGCATGAATGGTTCTCTGATATCTTTTTGTTCGAAGTGCTGGATATTTTTTTTGATTAAAATAGCAGTACCACCGCGAGCTCGTTCACTAGGATGTGTTGTCCAATAAGCCGAGTATCCGTTTATCTTTATGTAACTTCTTTGTGAAAAGTGTGTTTCTGATATTAGTGCTAGATCGATGTTGTTTGTCTTTAGAAACACTTCAAGTTCATGGACTCTCTGATTGAGTCCGTTTTTATTCCATGTTAATATGCGTAGGGAATTATCTGTCATTTTTATTATGTTTACTTGGTGATTTGCACTGATTTTCAATTTTTCCACTCTGGTTATGAGCCAGTTGAGTTGGTGTTTTATTTCAGTTTGAAAGTCACATAGCAACTGCATCATGCCACCGATGGTAGGTTCAGTTGATTTATTTTCCTGCCCGATATCTTGATTGCTTTTGTCTGCTTGGGACTTAACTGCTTCACTATATGTTTTGTCCACAGTTGTTTGTTTATCAACAACTTCAATTTGATTTTGTTGTACGCGTTGTGTTGTTACTGTTACCTTTTTGGGTTGTGATGCTTTTATTTTTTTTTTATAGACCTCACACCCCCTGTAGCTAGCTGGATGTCCTTGCTGGCCACACAGGGCACAAGTTGGGGGAATATTTTTCTGCTTGTTGCATTTTGTTGTGTGATGGTCTGCGGCACATTTGACGCATTTAGGTTGTCGATTGCAAAAATTTTTTGTATGCCCAAGTTGTTGACAGTTTGTACACTGAGGGATGTCTTTTACTTTCATTGGTGGTTCGATTGTTACTCTGCAATGTAGAAGTTCTTTAATACCATATACTTCTTTGCAGTTTTCTTTTGGCACCAGGTCTACAAAAAATAGTGGGAAATGTTTTATTTGTCTTTCACCATCGGTTGTAAATTTCTTCATAATATTTGCCACATTGGCCACTTCATATCCTTTATCTTTGAAAGAATCTTTTATTTCATTAACGTCTGTTGATGGCGGTAAGCCTCTAACAACCACTCTATAGCACCTTTCATTCTTGAGTTGATAGGTGTGGTACTCTAGATTGTGAAGGGGGTTTTCGTTGTCTTTACATTCACGTTGTTTTAAATCATTTAGTGTTTTTTTGATTTTGCGATAATCTTCTTCGGTTTGTGTAGTGATTTTGATACTATTATTTGAAATTAATTTAAATTGACATTGAATGGGTGGTGTTTCTGTTGTTGATAATAGATGAGCTCTAAACTTATTGAAGTCAATAACATTGCTCACATAAATAGGTGGTGGAAGTGGTTGTTTGTTAGGTTTATTGGTTTGCTGTTTTTGTGTTTCTTTCAGGTTATTTTGCGGGGAAGATAATACTTTATCTATTTTTCTTTTTTTACTTCTTTTCTCTGCATTTTGGCTAAGTTCATTTTCAAGTTCTTCTTCATCCATGTGGTAGTCTTTATTCATATTGTCAAGACTTTTGCTCCTATTTAGAATAGATGTAGAAGGCCTGGATTTTTTTTCCATTGTTTCAATTCTTTTCTTTAAATCGGTTATAGTTATCTCATATTGTTTGCATCTGATTTCATATTGGTGGCATAGATGTGTAAGTTGATCATACGGATCGTACTGCTGCGCCAGTGGCACTGGATTATCTGTGTTCATTTTTCAGAACGGGTGCAAAACTGCGCCGCGCCGGTGACAGCGCGGCAACAGTTTGATTTTGTTGTTGTATATTCACTTATTATATTATATTATTGCAACTTTAAATTTTATTATAATAATTATTATATATTTATAAAATTTATAAATGTTATATCGAACGCGATAAGGCGATAACGCACATCGACCGATTGCAACCGTGTACGGCGACGAACTGAAAAAAAAAAAAAAATGGCTATTTTTTATGTAAAGAAAACTGAAATGGCTATTTTTTATGTAAATTAAACTGTTCGGGAAAACAATTTCAATATTTACAAAACATAATACATACATTAATGAAGTCTGTTATCATCAAATCATCATATACATATGTATATAATATCGCTATTCTGTGTGTCTATCTGAGATAACGCTCGCCGTACTATAATAGTCGTTTCAATTCGATATACATACATACATACATATATACGTCACAGCTAAACGTCTGCCAAAAAAATATATGCGAATACAATAACAAATGAAAAAAACTTCTATATATACTATTGGTTACCAATGTTTCCTCTTGGCAGAGAATTTACTGCCATATATCGAAAATTTATTCAATTAATTAATTTTTCTATTGGTGTTTCATATTGTTTACGGGCTTGGTGCAAACGATCGAAAAGCGCCAGACAGATTGAACCACAGACTGGATGGCTACTTTAAACGCAATTCTCGATTTCACGAATGAAAAATTGCACATCAGATGACGAGTAACCTTTCGATGTGCACAGATGCAATTATTAAAATGGTAATTATTAAAATTGAGTTGGACCTGTCTGGCGAGTTTTTAATAATTTAATAAGAAAAAATTCGAAACTTAAGTATAACGTATACAGGGTAGGTATGTGGGGACTTCGGGTAGATTTCGCTTAGTGTAAGTGCGAACAGTGCGCACGCATAACGTACACGTGTCGTTAATCTGTGGTTCAGTCTGTCTGGCGCTTTTCGATCGTTTGCACTGCATCGATTGTTTACATGTAGGTAGATTGGTAGTTTTCACCTTTTTTCATATTAAACAATTAAATATAAATATATTTAAAAGGTATTTGAAAAAAATTCGACCGCGTGGTGATCGAGTAAATGACCGACGACACATTTCTTTTAATTTTTTTTATTTAATAACTTAATATGCCAACACCTATGCGATGACATGTCATCGGGTACAACACTACTACTTCCAGGCCACCAGTATTTTTAAATATTGTATTTAAACAACACTAGTAATAGTATATTTCGCCTATTTCAAATTTAATTTCGTCATAATAATATATCATCGAATCATAATAATACCTATATATGTATTTCACCTATAGAGTTAATTTTCCACTACATCCAATCAAAACGCGAAAAGGATACGCTCACTTTTTGTTTTTAACTCCGAATAGAAATAAAAACTCAAACGATAAGATTAAAAACTTACATCTTGAAAATCTCCTTTCGAGTTGCACAATTCGAGTGGAGGGGAGTGCAAAGTCGAAAGTTCGCCAACGAACAATGCACGTTCTTTGTAAAAATCCGAAGCACGTAACTTTTATTTGTAAAACACGCCACCGGTCATTGAGTTAATCAGACTCGAGACGATATAGCGCAACGGTGAGACTACCCAGCCATAAAAAAATATATATGTATATATATATATAATATCATATAATATAAATAATACAAATTAACAGTTTGAAAAGGATCGTAGTTACGGTTACGTACTATATAAGTGTGTCGGGGTTCAGAGAGTGACCCGAATGAAATCCGTAGCGAGAACAGGTACACGAGCCACATTCACACGACGCCAATTACTACAAATAGTTTATGTAGCCGCAGTTCCATTAAGCTGTGAAACTTCCAGCCACTCTCCTCTTCGGCTGGGCTACATCTCGGGGAAACAGAGGGTCTTTATTATCGTTGAGAGTTCGCGTGTGAGCTGCCTTGTAGATGCAACAAACCAAACAATGTTATTCCCGAGAAAAGTCGCCGGCGAGCTCCACTTTGTATCGCGACTTGCTAATGTTTGTCGAGCAAGTGGCGTTTGATTCAATATTGTTTTATTACCTCCACTCGAATATCACCACCGTTATTATCATCGTTATCAGTGATTCTGATTTCTCGAGAAATAATAATTCTCAATTTAACTTCTTAACCTTCCAGCGGGCGCGCGAAGTTATTTCCTTTGAGCAGACGCATGTCGTAAATATTTCGTCATCAAGTTTTCTCCATGTGAATGCTGTTTTATTTATGTAAATGGTGGTTTCTTTATGTAAATGTTAAGGAAATATTGTAAGGTTATGAAAAATGATAAATGACAATACTTTAAAAAGTATATATTTTACTTTCTAAACAAAAAACCAAAACAACACTCTAAATATGCTAACATTTCAAAAAAATATATTTTATCGACCTATTCAATCATAAGTTAGAACTAGTGAATAGCCCGATGAAATATCATCGCATGGGTATAAAATTATTATATACCCGTATAAACTAAAAAAAAAATCCGGAACCGGAACCGTTATTTTCGTAGACTCTCATAGATTGTTTTCAATTCTTTATTTGTAATAATTTTCAATTCTTAAAGTTAACGTTAACAAAATGTAATATTTTCCGATTATACACAAACGGTCATTGAGCTCGTAACGTTGAATATTATTATTACACATAACAAATTACGTGCATATATATATGATGTGTATTTACAACACGTATTCTGGGCGAGGATATGGCGTGCGGCGCGGGCTCGTGAGGACATTGCGTTTGGATCGGAGGGTCCGAGGTTCGATTCCCGGCGCCCGCGGTGAATGAAATCAATTTTTTTCTCGAATATTGTCAAAATATAAATAATTTTAATTTAATTGAAAATAAATATATAAAAAAATGGTTCAAAACCTCGCTAAATGAAATTATTAAAATTACGTATTTTTATATGGCGAGAAGGAATATTTCAATTAATGTTAAAAAAAAAGGCGAAATGAAGAATTGGATTTGGTGTCATGTCCGTGACCATTAGCTCAATTTAGACCTATATTCAGGCTATTGGGGTGATCGGTTCGAGTCGCGACAAAGTCGTGTCGTCGAAAAATGAATTTATCGATTTTTATCGATTCATTCATTATGTTCGGCGAGAGTTAGGACACACACACACACACACACAGTTTACCGTCTTTATATATATATGATTATTAATCAGAAGCAATATTACCTATTAGTCAGAATTAATATTTTCATCCTTACAATTATTACAAACCACATCAACTGCAGAATGCTACTTGCATGTAAAGGATTCAACGGAACGCTCAACGGAAATTCCCAAATATCGATGACTCACAAAACCTCTAAGCACAACCGATTCGCCTACAGTTTCGGGAAACACTGACCTTCGAATAGCTCGAAGCTCGATGCTTATCACTAAGTGGTAAAAGTAGGAAATGCGATAAAGCGCATTTGTCGTAAATTTTACGACAGCGCGCCCGCTGGAAGGTTAAATGAAAAAATGTATATAATACAGTAAAGTATCGTTAATTCGACATAATTTAGCCAGCAGCATAGCTCAGTTGTTAAGCTTCTGCCCAACACCGGGTTCGATTCCATGAGCTGACCTGATTGAAAATAATTTTTCTGAGTAAATCTGTAGTGCTGCTGGTCAGACCTGGATATTTGAGATCCATGTTGATCGTTTCCCATCAGAGTTTGCCAATTTTCTCTGATTTCATTGTTGAAACGGTTCCCGATTAAAAGTTAGCTAAGAACCTTCCTACCGCACTACATATGTCACCACTATTTGAGTATATTAATGTACAATAAAATTTATGTACAATTCATAGATGTCTCGTTAATTTACGAGTTTCCAGTGTCTTGTAGTTCAGCGACTTGTATAATAAAAATGCTGTATTGTTTGTAATTCGCCAAGAAGGCGCATTGGGGTTTACCTGTAAGCCCTTCCTGGTATAAAAATGTAATAAAATAATTGGATTCTAAAATATAAATATATTGGTATGTAAATTTTGTATGTATTATCTTAGTGTATACATAATTAAAACAAAACAACTAGAAAAATAGTAAAACATTTAAATTTTATTGTATTAATTATTACGTTAATTTACATAACTTTATCTCTTACAACGTTGATTTTATTTTATTATTACATATGTATTTATAAATTAATATAAGATACATTATTAGATATTATTTTTATAATATCCTTTTAAAAAAAACGGCATCTAAAGTAGAGTCAGACATCCTGATTCTTTTTTTGTTAAGAGATTTTCGGGTAGACTAATAGAAAAAAAGTCAGGTCAAAAATTACGGTAAATGCATTCAGAGGATAATTGAGGGTAGTCAGAAGATATTGTTTGCGCATTTATAAAGATTGACGCGTTTGCAATGTCCAGGTCAAAATGCGATGAAGATCAATTCAAAAAGTAGTCAAAATAAGTATAACAAACAATACCCTCAATTATCCTCTGAATGCATTTACCGACTTTTTTTTCTATTACTCTACCCGGCTGGCGGTATCGTATTTGCTTTGGTGATTATAGAAACCTCTCCGATAAGAAGAAGTAAAGCATGGGAATCGTCAGAATGCAAAACAATAATTCTTATAATGCGAAAACGTATATTTGTATTCTTGAATCCAATAATGTCGAATAAACGATACTTGACTGTGTTATACACATTTTTTCATTTAACAAAATTTCTTGAAAATTCTCGAAAAATTTAAGAAGTTAAATTGAGAATTCTTATTTCCCGAGAAATCAGAATGACTATTTGTGACCTACTTTTTTGCCTTTCAAACTCTCTTCGAGCAATATCCTAGTCTACCTGCCATCCATTCTACTAGCTAATGGTCTACATATTTCCATTTCAATCTCTGCATTCACTCCACATATGCTACATTTCCTATATTTCCTCATTATATTGCGAATATACATATACAAAGTTTTATAGTTTTCTGGTTGAATTAAACTTTATGTAAAATTTTGACATTCAATGCGCATGTTTTAAATACGTTATATTGGCAAGACAAACTGGTTATTTAAACTTTTTCAGAGAAACACGTCATCTGTTGAAAAGTAGCATTCTTTCTGCAAAACGTTCTATATATTAAACTCATTCATTTCTATTTTTTTTTTTTTACTTGCAGATTTGTTGAAAAGTTGCCGGATAAAATATGAACTACAACCAAAGATAATAATATAATATAGCAAATGATCTACCTAAGGTTTTTGACAGAACCTCCCATACATTGAATCGTCTAAGTCAGCTAGAAGCTATTTCAAACGTTATGAAATCAAATTAAAATTCGATAATTGAGCTTGCAAGTGTTATAGTTGTATAACTGGACATGCTTCGGATGAGCAAATATCTCTTGGTGTCAGCTTCACTAGCTGGAAAAACCTCTAGGGAAAATCCCACACGCGAAATACTCGACTTGCTTGTCAGTTCACGCAAGTTGCATTTGAGATTGCTATAGCAGGAATAAAACAGTTGTATTTATATTTATAATAAACATTCATATTCAACTAGTTATTTTGAAAATTAAATAGAATTAATTAAAGTATATTAAAATTAAAAGCTATTTTTTTTTATAAATATATTTAATTTGTTTATTCAAGTTAGCCCTCAAATTCAAATGAATGCAATAAGGGCGTGTTTTATTAGTATGTTCCGTCATCTGCTTTCACGGCAGGCATTCGTAGCACCTTTTCAGTTTTCCGATCGGCGACCTGTCTCGTTAAAACTTTTACGAAAGCACGAATTCCGTTAAAACTTTTTTCCCTCTCCGTAAAGATATTCGACAACTCTCTCGCGGATACGTTTTTATGCGAAAACTCGAGCTTTCCCGGCAAGATTATCTCCTCGCATACGCGCACAAATAAAAATATATTTAGCGAAAAAAATGCACTCATTTAAATACAACCTTGACGCGAGCGGAGATGTGACGGAAAAAAATGTATATAAATACCCAAACATTTCTTGACGAAAAATATAACAAAAAGGAAGAGGAAAAAAAACATGTTTCGACGTACTCGGAAAAGCCACCTCTCGTGTAGCTGGCGTGGGATTTTTTCCCCGTCGAAAAAGAAAAGATGAAAAATTCGGCAACGGTCGACCTACCTACAACGTAGCGGAAATTCTGCCCTAGTAAGTGTTATTCTAAATTTCAGCACGTCGCTTTCACGGGGTGGGTTGTCCCACTGAAAAGCACTCTATTTCCGGGAAAATATTATTATAATTATTCACAAGTGACACGCGGGTGTCTTAAACGAAATAAAAAATATATAAAATAAAAAACATTTCATATAACTTACATTCCACGTAATTCGCTTCAACCCTAATTCAACCAATTCACTGTGAAATTTATTCACTTTCACACCTTTGAATCTTTCACCACATCTATAGACACTCAAAGTACGTACTTCAAACCTTTATTACCGCTGAAAAATATAAAACAGTACAATCAAACTCACCAACTGTATATTATCTTGATAACACCATCTTAAACGAGTTCTACGCGCATACGTATATTGAACAAACAATAATACCTGCAAATAATAAAATTGAATTTCAAATTTACATAAAGAAAATAAATGAATTCACACTTAAATTGGAATCAAAATGGTGACGCATATACCGATAAAATCGTTATTTAAAACGCGAACGAAACATCGATTTGTTATAAAACAAACTTACTAGTTCGAATCAATTTGCGATTTATCAGCCGACATAGATGTTGAGTCATCACATATAAATTTGAATATATTAATATTCGCAGCATACTATCGTACGTTTTTTTTTTATTTGAAATGGGTTTAATCTTCTCGGAAATCTCCTGCTTTATTCAAGCTCGATTCACGTGTGTTGATTGTTGATGTTAGTGATGATTTTAAACGTTGAAAATGTGCGTGTACTTTTCGTCCGTTTGCCCGTCGACTAAATTTGAATAAAAATATCGAAATGAATTTAAACAAGTGAATTGCATTAAGTTTTTTATTCAAAATCAAAATAGCTTTGAATCTACTGATGTTTTCTGGTATGTACAATCAATCTATAAATACAATTATTATGTTTTTAGGACATTTTTGGATTACATACGATCACCATTGATTTGATTCTATCGATACATGCGATTTTTTAAACATTTTTCTGTGTATTTTATAATACCTGAAATAATTTAGTTAATCACTTATTACATTATCAATAAGTAAATACAACAAAAATCCAGCCATATATGTATGTACATATATTCTACACATATATGTACATATGTAAATGAAAAAACAACGTGTTTATCAATGTTATATTATTTTATTAAATATTATATTTACACAAATGAAAGTGAAATATTCAAAACTATTAATTAAAAATATTACATATATTGTAATAAAATAAGTATCATAAAACACAAGATATCGATTTAATGTTATATACGTAAATATGTACATATATATCAATAACGTTTAAAACCAATCTGCATCACAAATGCAATACATTTTATGCTTGTATATGTATATTATTCATAATGAAAGTATGAGTGAATTTATTGACATCAAAATGAAATCATATTGTATTGAATGGGGAAAAAATATGTCATATAATAAAATCAAAGCATTATATTGAAGTATAAAACATCCAATGATTTTTTTAATAGTATAAATATATGTAGTATAAATCAATTTGATATTTTAAGCCTTTTTCCATTTTTACTTACCTCCTTTACGTTTCACATGGCTTTCTTGTTAGTGGTCATTTATATCTCTTATCCGATCGTTTTGATACTTTGCCATATTGCTCAATTTGGTCATCAATATACGTTAATGTATCGTCTGCCATTACGTTGGAGATAAAATATCGTATACAATGCGTATCAAATATCCAGAATCTCGGATACGGTGACATGTATGAAGGTACGGCAAGCTACCATAATCTATCTTCAACCTTTTCGCCTTGATATGGCCATTTTAGATTTTAATTGTATAAACGCCTATAATTCACTCTATATTTTATAAAATTTGCTCTATAGGTTCTCGTTATCTCTAATATTTAAATATTTATAGATTTAACTCTCATACGTATATATAAATTTCAAATTTGGCGTCTAGCTTCATGTAATGTAATACACGATATATATATATATATATATATATATATATATATATATATATATATATATATATATATATATATATATATATATATATATATATATATATATATTGATTTATGGCCAAATATGTCAAATCTGACATTTCACGGCTAAAAGTATATCTCTTCACGGAGTTTTATCTGCGAGATAAGTATTCAATAAGAAGTTATGTTGTATCTAATTGTTAATATGATTTACAATAAGCTTACATACATTTAGTTTTTTACAATAAGCTTGTTCTAATCAAGTTTATCTTTTATTTTTTCTCTTGTTTGGCTTATGTTCGTCTAATTTGAGTGAAAAAGATTTTCTTTTCAATATTATTTGTTGATTTAATTTTTTTTTTCATTATCTTATTTACAATTTGTATTTATGTACTATTATATAATTATCAAACACCTTGGGTCCATCGGCATTGCCACCTTTCCCAAGTAGATATTCTTAAATAAATAAAACAATATCTACCTATCAGGTAGAAGATATGTACATACATACATATATTTCTACGAAATCTTTATATTTTATATTATATATTGAGCTGTAATATATACAATATATTTTTTCACACAAAAAAGAAATCAATTGTATCGAGTATGAAAAAAAATCATTATAAAGCCAGCAGTATAGCTCGGTGGTTGCGTTTATGTTTAGCACCGAGAGATTACCGGGTTCGATCCCGTGCTAATCTTTGATACTGCTGGTTAGTTTTGGATATTTGTGACTCCGAGTCGATCGTTTCTGATCAGAGTTTGCTATTTTATCTGATTTTCATTGTTAAAACGGTTCCTCAAATTGCCAAAAAATTATCTCAATGGATTAATTAATTAATTAATCAATTAATAGATAATTTCGTGTTCTTCAGCCTACCGAAATACAGTGATTTATGTATTAAAAATTCTGCAATGTTTGTAGTAAATTGTCTAGGAAGGCGGATTGGGGTCTACCTTTCAGGCTTTCTTGGTATATATCTACATATGTAAAAATAAAATAAAAATTATATACTACGGACCAATATTTACGTCTGGCATCTGGATTGCAACTCATCTACCTATCGATTGCAACCAATCGAACTTTTCCAAGCTGTTTGTGTATGTATATGTATGTACGTAGATGTGTACATCTCAAACAGAATCCTTATATTTACCTCGTACGCTTTTCATACGTCCGACCGAAGATTTCCCGATGTTTGTTTGCTCGAAAATGATTCTCGGAAAATTTCTCCCCGTCTCTCCTCTCGTGTGATCGACGAACATTCTGCGCTGTTGCGGATTGAAGACGATGTCGTCGTTGACGTTATTATTTTTCGTCTTCGTCGTCTCCTTCATTCCCTATATGCGTCCTGAATGGCTTTTATGTCCTCGAAATGTGCGGTGGATGCGCGAATACCGACGCCTTTTTGACGGGGCGTCTACGTTGACTCACTTCATTCCGCGCGACAGCAATATTTTCAATGGATGATTAATATGTGTGAGAAAATATGATAGTAGTGTTTTGTTTTCGAAGAAAACATGCTCAAAAGAAACTCATATGAGGACATAAACCTGGTCGTAAACTGCAACGGTTGTAACGCGAATGCATTAACTTTTCTTATTACTATTTGTGTTTACATACAAACATACATATATGCACAATGTAAAGCATATTAAAACTTTAAAAGATGAGATAATAAAATAGATAGGATAAACAATGTTGCATAGTTTAGTTTTACGTTTTATTTCTTGTTTGCCGAACAGATAGCTTAGATAGAATCTTCATACATATGTAATCTGTTGAGAATCTAATAAGTTTCCTAAAAACATTGAAAAATTATAGATTCAATTTGAAACATCTAGAAGACCGAATATTACTTCGTAATGACATATTTGGCCAAAAATCAATATATATCGTGTATTACATTACATGAAGCTAGACGCCAAATTTGAAATTTATATATACATATGAGAGTTAAAACTATAAATATTTAAATATTAGAGATAACGAGAACCTATAGAGCAAATTTTATTAAATATAGAGTGAATTATAGGCGTTTAAACAATTAAAATCTTATATGGCCATATCAAGGCAAACAAGTTGGAAGACACGGGACGAACGCTTATTAAACGTCAGGAAGGTTTTTAAAACGCGTTTTATACGATATTTTATCTCCAACGTAATGGAAGACGATACATTAACGTGTATTGATGACCAAAATGAGCAATATGGCAAAGTATGAAAACGATCGGATAAGAGATAAAAATGATCACTAACACGAAAGCCATGTGAAACGTAAAGGAGGTATGTAAAAAAGAAACTCAAAAAAAAATATATTAAACCAATTCTGTTCACAGACTGGGTGAGGGTAGGTTAGGTTGGTTTCAAGTATTACTTTTTTGTAAATTACTTGTTTTGTTTAGGTGTAGTAAATAAATATATTTATTTTCAAACAATAACAATAAATGTACATATGTATATGACCTTCATAATGATGCCTAATATTCAATCTAAAACTTTTTTTCTAATCTATGTTAATCACTTTTTCGGATCCACAAAGATGGTTTAATTTAATTTTTCGAAAGTATTGGGCACTTCATTAGCAGTAGAGATCAATAAATAAATCAAAATCTTTGAATCATGCTCCGAAATATTTACATATGTATTTGAACATATGTATGTATATTAAAATAAAATATAATGTATAGAAATGTATTAAAAATATCTCAAAGCAATATTCAATATAGAAAATATCACCTTGATATGCATATATGAGCCGGAAGTAAGATTTCCAGTTCTAAAGACATTATTTCTGTTTGACTTAATTCACAAATTGTTATCACTTATTTGAATTCGATATTTCCAGGCTCTGAAAAGCAGAATAAAAGTATAACAGACGACCAGTATTTTAGATATTGTTAATCTGCCGATAAAAAATAAGTTTTTTAAAAACAAGGCTTTTATTATTATTTCAATGTTGTATTTATATAGAAAAATTCAATACTATTTCTAATATAAAACTGTCAATAGTCACACTATAAATTATTACCATTAGATAGAGAGAAACATTCACGGTGATTTCATAAGCGGCTTTTAGCAACGCGACAGCAGACGTCAGATGCTCTTTTTCAATGGTCCACTGACGAGCAAGAGACACAGAAAAGACGGGGCTTTTTTTGTGTCCCACCCTGTACATATTCCATCGTAACGTTTCAATACTTTTTCAGGCATTTCCCGGCGCAGGGCAATCAGCTAAAAGGTGCACCGTGTCGCCTTCCTTCCCCTTCCTACCTTCAAAGTCGAGGGCTGCTGAAACTTTTCCACTTCCGGTGGAAAGAAAGAGAAGAAAAAACCGAAAACACGTCACATTAAAATCTCGCACAAATTCACACGTATGTCGACCCAGTTTTCGGTCGCGATTTGCAATATTTGACGACATGCATAATTTCACGCGAGGTTCTGTCGGAATTCCCATCTGCGGAGAGGAGATTGGATGCTGGAGACGTTAGCGAATCGCCACGGTCGAAAAGATTTATCCAATTGTGTAAATTGTATCGCAATACGTCGGAAAAATTGCAGCTTGAAGAATTGCGAAAAGTATTGATGCAACTGCGGTAATAAATTTGATCGAGCGCCAACCGTTCGGAATGAACTGTACTTTGGTGTGGAATTTGGTGTGTTCGAAGAAAAGATAAATATTCGCATGTCTGCATTTCCCTTTAAATTATTGCAGATTCGTATTATGATAGTTGGGTTTTCTGCGAATATAATCACATTAATGGGAGGATACGTAACTTTGGTTCTGACCCGTTCATATTATCTCAAAAACTGTGAAGTCAACTGAGCTTAAACTTCAGCTTAGCGATATCTTTCGTGATTTATGAGACATTCATAATTTTCCGCAAACCGAAAGTATCACTTTCCTACATAGTAGGTTTCGCGTTATTGAATTTGTTTAAGCTTCGTATTTTAACTTTCTATATACATAGTTGTTTTGATTTTACAAATACATATGTATATCAACCGTTGACAAAATCGTTTTCATTTTCATTACACATTTTTTTACTTTCACATTATATATGTATGTATGTACATAACTAGTATTGTGTCCGTTGATTTCAACGGATGGTTTCGGAAAGTAATTGATACACGAATCAAAATAAAGTTATATGTTATATATATATATATATATATATATATATATATGTATATGTTTATAAATATAATATAAGGTAATTTATAGGCACGAACATATATCGCGGCCGTTTTTATATATATGTATTATCTCATTATGATAATTAAGATATTTCTTATTTATTTGTTACTGACATCCTATTATTTAAAAAAAAAACTGGCATATTTTCAGTGGCAGTGCACCAAATCATTCACATTAAATATAAAAATATTGTACGTCTAAATTGATTTTATATCACTAAATTAGCTTAAAACTTTTATACATACATATTGTACTGTCATTCTATTTATCATTAAATCCTCTTTTAAGCTAATAGACATGACATACAATACAATAACCAAAGTCTACAGAACAATTTTAAGATGAATGTTTGATTATTTTTCCGCTGTATAAATCTACAGATTTTTTATTTATAACTACCGAAATTCATATTACATCTCATATTACTATAAATTCTTGCAGGGCATTCTTTCAACATGTGTTCGCCTGGGAGACGCCAGATAACAGATCATTTTAGTATGGGAATCGTTTACATACAAATTTGAGTTTAAAATTTTATATTTTGTCACGTTCCAGGGGTTGTTTATATTTTTAACATTGAAATTAATACAAGTATTTAAAATATTAAATGCTTATATTACATTTTAAAAGATACACTTTAAACTATCGCTAATATATTCAAAGATCACTTTAATTGTGGAACGATGAACTTAAAAATACGTAGAACTGTTTATAATTTACTGAACTGATTAGTCGAACTAATAAGAGCTTATTCCCATGGTGATTGAGTCGATATTGTGACTCTTTTAATGAGTCAGGTGTTGTGACTGACTGTCGCATCAAAGATGCGGTTTATATATGTAGTTAATTCTTATAAAAGCTTTAAAGGTCTGGGAATTTGCTCTAATAAAATGAGTTCAAAACAAAAATGTGACTTTCCAACTCAATTTGCTAGTCATGTGACGTTTACCGAAAGTCTAACCTGGAACTGTCAAATGTTTAACAAGACGCTTGGCCATGATGGCGATATCGATCGATAACAATCATTATTAACACTTTGAGTGAACTAAAAATAAATATGAGAGATAATGAGAACCTATAAAGCAAATTTTATAAAATATAGAGTGAAAAAAAAAAGTTATAGGCGTTTAAGCAATTAAAATCTGACATAGCTAGATGACGGCGAAAAGGGATATACAGCAAGAAGAAGCTAAAGCGATTGATATAGACGAACAATGAGAACGAACATTTTGGAAGATTAAAGTCACCGTGTAATGCGATGCAGTATACATATATGCAAACGTGTTTATTACGACTATTTTTCACCATCATAATGGCGGATGATACTTCCACTTACATATATTGATGACCAAAATGAGCAAAATGGCAAAGTATGAAAACGATCGGATTTTTTCCTCAGAAATGACTTACTCCACTTTCATATCAAACCAGCATATTATAGAAAAACATCTATCTGCTAGATTTAAAGTAAAAATTGTATGAATATGACGATACTAACATTATTTAAAAAAATTTCAATTAAGTGATAATATTTAGTCTATCATCATTTTTTTCGTCTGAGATGACTTCTGGTTGGTCACCCCTGTTCTTGATGTATTCCCTAGGGTATATGCGTCCCTTTCGAGACCACATCAGACCCACCCGCACATAACTCGACTCTCTTTCCGTATACGTGTACGTTCTCATTCCGTAAATGCGGCTCACGCGTTTGCGCCTCCGAGTCGACTTATGATAATTTGTCCGAAAGAACCAAAAAAAAAAATCACTTCTTTCCACCGATCCCTTATATTCGTATTCGATTTCTCGCCGGCGATCGCGAAATTCGTTTCTGAGTTAATTGATTAATGAATGAAATTTTAACCCCTTCTTTGCTAGAAAAGGCGCAACTTTTCAACCGGGAAAAGTCTCTGGAAAAGTGGGGGAGGGGAATATTTTCGGGAATAGACGCGAGGAATTTTCGATGAATCTATGTGTATACAGAGTACATTGCTCGATAAAAGAAACTCTTAACGTTTGATGAATTCAATTAAAATTTCACTGAATATTTACACAGTAGCTCTTTGTACGTTTCGACGCAGCTCGCCGATTCTCAAACGTATCTAAAATGTATTTCAATAGAACCTTTCAAATATTTCACTTCGATATAAAAAAAAGGTTCCATACATTTTCAATAAGTACGAATTTTTTTTATACCTATACATACATATAACGTCTATCTGATATTTTGATTTATTGAAATACTTTATGCTTAAGCATTACCTAAAGAATTTCTCTTGATAAAATTTCTTGAAAAGAAATTATAGTTCATATCGCGGTCTTAACTAGTAAAACACAATACGTAAATATCTATATATAATTTCGAAAGAGGTTTTGTATGTAAGGTTTTTATTTTTATTTTTATTATTTTATTACATTTTATACCAGGACCTCACAGGTAAGCCCCAATGCGCCTTCCTGGCCAATTACAAACAATACAGCATTTTTGTTAAGTCGCTGATTTACGAGACACTGAAAACTCCCAAAATTAACGAGACATCCATGAGTTGTACATAAATTTTATTATACATTAGTCATAATCAAATATTGGTGACATAGTAGGTAGGAAGGTTTTTAGCCAATTTTTAATCGGAAACCGTTTCAACAAAGAAATCAGAGAAAATTGGCAAACTCTGATAGGAAACGATCGACCTGGAGTCACAAATATCCAAGTCTGACCAGCAGTATTATATCTAATATATAATGCCGAAAGAGGTTATATATGTAAGGCTTAACCTAACAATGTATGTAAGGTTTATTGGGAACATCGTAAACAAATCAAAGATTCAAATAAATTTAATAAAAAAACAAATTAATGATTACCATTACATTGTTTTTCCATGTAAAAGCTGTTTATATTACAAATACTGATTGAAACCAGGTAAAACCACTAGTTATATATATTTTTAGTTAACAATTCCTACGAATATTAACGTGTTCTTGTACATTAAATTTTAAATTACATATATGACTATAAATAATACAATAATAATAGGATACTTATTATAGACTAGTTTTTTTACCCGGCTTCGCTCAGTATTTGTAATATAAACAGCTTAAACATGGCGAATTTAATAGTAAATATTCATTTGTTTTTTTATTTAATTTATTTAAATCGAAAAAAATATATATATAGAATCGTCATAGAAACTGTTTTGTTAACGAAGTTCCCCCTCGGTGAATGCCGCCGGTTCCGTCCGGGCCTTCGCTACCAGCGCCCCCCGGGCTTTCACCCCCAGCACCCTCCGGGCCTTCGCCCCTGGTACCCACCGGGCCTTCACCTCCGCCAACCCCCGTCCCCATGTCGTCATGGAAATTTTGACTTGTTTTTAAAGTTCCCAACCAATAATACTTACCAATAAGTCTTTCGAAATTATATATTAGATTACAATTAATGACATATTTCAGAAACACAGAAACATCAGAACAATTAAATTATATTAACCTTACTAAGGACGCATTAATTAATTTAAATCGTTTATTTTACATAAATATGTACATTATTTTAGTAGGAAAATACGATGCTTGTGAAAGGCGGAATTTAAACAAAAGTTATTTTAAAACAAATACATTTTCAGAATCCTCTCCTATTATGAGAAGCTTGTTCATTTGAATTGGTTGTGAGAAATGTTTTTTTCTCTTTGCCTTACTACCACACCACGCTCGCCATACTATAATATTCGTTTCGATTAGACATATTTTTTATTTTTATTTTATTTTAATCAATCAATAAATGTACACTCATATTAGTCAAACATTGCAAACATATATCAAATATTTATATAACAATACCAATTTTTATACTATGGAGAGAACCTTGAGATTTAACAGAATAACTCAACATTTCGCGAGAGAAATGTGGTGGGAAAGTCAATTTTGCAGTTACTGTTTCAAAGAATATCAGAAAAATTGCCAAACTCTGATAGGAAATTATCGACCTGGTCACAAACCAAGGTCTGGCCAGTAGCAAGCAGTGTGATTCGAACTCATAACCACACTAACCATAGCTAAAGATATGCTAGCCAATAGTCCATGCTGCTAGTTATGTATGTATGTACATACAGCCAGCAGTATGGCTCAATGGTAGCGTGTATGTTTAGCACCAAGTGATCAGTGGGTTCGATCCGCTATACTGCTGGTTAGATATGGGGGTATTTGTGACTCCAAATCGATCGTTTCTTATCAGAGTTTGCCAATTTTATCTGGTCATTGTTGAAACGGTTCCTCAAAATTGGCAAAAATCATCTTTCCTGTTGTCCTTACCTCACCAAACCTAACCCAACCTAACCTAACCATCACCGAAATCAAAGAGTTCGACATTGCCAAATTATAGTTAAAACGAGTTTTCCTCACCATACCTAACCCAACCTAACCTAACCATCACCGAAAGCAAAGAATTCGACATTGCCAAAATATCCACAAAACGTTCTTACCCCACAAAACCTAACCCAACCTAACCTAATCATCACCGAAATTAAAGAATTCGACATTGCTAAAATATCTACAAAACGGGCTTACCTCACCATACCTAACCCAACCTATTCCAACCATCACCGAAATCAAAGAATTCGACATTGCCAAAATATCCACAAAACGTCCTTACCCCACAAAACCTAACCCTACCTAACCTAACCATCACCGAAATCAAAGAATTCGACATTGCCAAAATATCCACAAAACGTGCTTTCCTCACCATACCTAACCCAACCTAACCTAACCATCACTGAAATCAATAAATTCGACATTGCAAAAATATACACAAAACGTGCTAACCTCACCAAACCTAACCCCACCTAACCTAACCATCACCGAAATCAAAGACTTCGACATTGCCAATATATCCACAAAACGTGCTTACCTCACCATACCTAACCCAACCTAACCTAACCATCACCGAAATCATAGAATTCGACATTGCCAAAATATCCACAAAACGTGCTTACCTCACCATACCTAACCCAACCTAACCTAACCATCACCGAAATCAAAGAATTCGACATTGCCAAAATATCCATAAAACGTGCTTAGCTCACCATACCTAACCCAACCTAACCTAACCATCACCGAAATCAAAGAATTCGACATTGCCAAAATATCCACAAAACGTGCTTAGCTCACCATACCTAACCCAACCTAACCTAACCATCACCGAAATCAAAGAATTCGACATTGCCAAAATCACCACAAAACGTGCTTTCCTCACCATACCAAACCTAACCGAACCTAGCCTATTTATCACCGAAATCAAAGAATTTGAAATTGCAAAAATATACACAAAATTCGCTTTCCTCACCAAACCTAACCCAACCTAGACTAACTTTTACCGAAATCAAAGAATTCGACATTGCTAAAATATACACAAAACTCGCTTTCCTCACCAAACCTAACCCAGCCTAGCCTAACTTTTACCGAAATCAAAGAATTCGACAATGCAGAAATGTAAAAAAAACTCGCATACCTCACCAAACCTAGCCCAACCTAACCTTACCATCACCGAAATCAAAGAATTTGAGAAGGTAAGATTTACACAAAAGTTGCTTTCCTCATCAAACCTAACCTACCCTAGCCTAACTATCACCGAAATCAAAGAATTCGACATTGCAAAAATATACACAAAACTCGCTTTCCTCACCAAACCTTACTCAACCTAGACTAACTTTTACCGAAATCAAATAATTCGACATTGCAAAACTATACACAAAACTCGCATTCCTCACCAAACCTTACCCAACCTAACATAACCATCACCGAAATCAAAGAATTTGAGATTGTAAGATTTACAAAAAATCGCTAGACTCACCAAAACCTAACACAACCAAGCCTACTTATCAACGAAATCAAAGAATTTGACATTGCAAAAATATACACAAAACTCGCTTACCTCACCAAACCTAAACCAACCTAGCCTTACTATCACCGAAATCAAAGAGTTCGACATTGCAAAACTATACACAAAACTCGCTTTCCTCACCAAACCTTACCCAACCTAGACTAACTATCACCGAAATCAAAGAATTCGACATTGCAAAAATATACACAAAACTCGCTTTCCTCACCAAACCTAACCCAACCTAGACTAACTTTTACCGAAATCAAAGAAGTCGACATTGCAAAAATGTAAAAAAAACTCGCATACCACCCCACACCTAACCCAACCTAACCTAACAATCTCTGAAATTAAAGAATTTGAGATTTTAAGATTTACACAAAATTCGCTAACCGCACCAAACCTAACCCAACCTAGCCTAACTATCACCGAAATCAAAGAATTCGACATGGCAAAAATATACACAAAACTCGCTTTCCTCACCAAACCTAACCCAACCTAGCCTAACTATCACTGAAATCAAAGAATTTGACATTGCAAAAATATACACAAAACTCGCTTTCCTCACCAAACCTAACTCAACCTAGACTAACTTTTACCGAAATCAAATAATTCGACATTGCAGAAATGTGAAAAAACTCGCATACCTCACCAAACCTATCCCAACGTAACCTAACCATCACCAAAATCAAAAAATTTGAGATTGTAAGATTTACAAAAAATCGCTAAACTCACCAAACCTAACCCAACCTAGCCTACTTATCACCGAAATCAAAGAATTCGACATTGCAAAAATATTCACAAAACTCGCTTACTTCACCAGACCTAACCCAACCTTGCCTTACTATCACCGAAATCAAAGAATTCGACATTGCAAAACTAAACACAAAACTCGCTTTCCTCACCAAACCTTACCCAACCTAGACTAACTTTTACCGAAATCAAAGAAGTCGACATTGCAAAAATGTAAAAAAAACTCGCATACCACACCACACCTAACCCAATCTAACCTAACAATCTCTGAAATTAAGAATTTGAGATTTTAAGATTTACACAAAATTCGCTAACCGCACCAAACCTAACCCAACCTAGCCTAACTATCACCGAAATCAAAGAATTCGACATTGCAAAAATATACACAAAACTCGCTTTCCTCACCAAACCTAACCCAACCTAGACTAACTTTTACCGAAATCAAAGAATTCGACATTGCAAAAATGTAGAAAAAAACTCGCATACCATACCACACCTAACCCAACCTATCCTAACAATCTCTGAAATTCAAGAATTTGAGATTTTAAGATTTACACAAAATTCGCTAACCGCACCAAACCTAACCCAACCTAGCCTAACTAACACCGAAATCAAAGAATTCGACATTGCAAAATTATACACAAAACTCGCTTACCTCACCAAACCTAACCCAACCTTGCCTTACTATCACCGAAATCAAAGAATTCGACATTGCAAAACTATACACAAAACTCGCTTTCCTCACCAAACCCAACCCAACCTAGACTAACTTTTACCGAAATCAAAGAAGTCGACATTGCAAAAATGTAAAAAAAACACGCATACCACACCACACCTAACTCAACCTAACCTAACAATCTCTGAAATTAAAGAATTTGAGATTTAAAGATTTACACAAAATTCGCTAACCGCACCAAACCAAACCCAACCTAGCCTAACTATCAACGAAATCAAAGAATTCGACAATGCAAAAATATACACAAAACTCGCTTTCCTCACAATACCTAACCCAACCTAGACTAATTTTTACCGAAATCAAAGAATTCGACATTGCAAAAATATACACAAAACTCGCTTTCCTCACCAAACCTAACCCAGCCTAGACTAGCCATCACCGAAATCAAAGAATTTGAGATTTTAAGATTTACAAAAAATCGCTTAACTCACCAAAGCTAACCCAACCTAGCCTGACTATCACCGAAATCACAGAATTCGACATTGCAAAAATATACACAAAACTCGCTTACCTCACCAAACCTAACCCAACCTAGCCTTACTATCACCGAAATCAAAGAATTCGACATTGAAGAATGGTAAAAAAAACTCGCATACCACACCACACCTAACCCAACCTAACCTAACTATCACCGAAATAAAAGAATTTGAGATTGTAAGATTTACACAAAAGTCGCTTACCTCACTAAACCTAACCCACCCTAGCCTAACTATCACCGAAATCAAAGAATTTGAGATTGTAAGATTTACACAAAATTCGCTAAACTCACCAAACCTAACCCAACCTAGCGTAACTATCACCGAAATCAAAGAATTCGACATTGCAAAAATATACACAAAACTCGCTTTCCTCACCAAACCTAACCCAACCTAGCCTAACTATCACTGAAATCAAAGAATTTGACATTGCAAAAATATACACAAAACTCGCTTTCCTCACCTAACCTAACTCAACCTAGACTAACTTTTACCGAAATCAAATAATTCGACATTGCAGAAATGTAAAAAAACTCGCATACCTCACCAAACCTATCCCAACCTAACCTAACCATCACCGAAATCAAAGAATTTGAGATTGTAAGATTTACAAAAAATCGCTTTCCTCACCAAACCCAACCCAACCTAGACTAACTATCACCGAAATCAAAGAATTCGACATTGCAAAAATACACACAAAACTCGCTTACCTCACCAAACCTAACCCAGCCTTGCCTTACTATCACCGAAATCAAAGAATTCGACATTGCAAAACTATACACAAAACTCGCTTTCCTCACCAAACCCAACCCAACCTAGACTAACTTTTACCGAAATCAAAGAAGTCGACATTGCAAAAATGTAAAAAAAAGTCGCATACCACACCACATCTAACCCAACCTAACGTAACAATCTCTGAAATTAAAGAATTTGAGATTTTAAGATTTACACAAAATTCGCTAACCGCACCAAACCTAACCCAACCTAGCCTTTCTATCACCGAAATCAAAGAATTCGACATTGCAAAAATATGCACAAAACTCGCTTTCCTCACAAAACCTAACCCAGCCTAGCCTAACCATCACCGAAATCAAAGAATTTGAGATTTTAAGATTTACAAAAAATCGCTTAACTCACCAAAGCTAACCCAACCTAGCCTGACTATCACCGAAATCACAGAATTCGAAATTGCAAAAATATACAAAAACTCGCTTCCCTCACAAAACCTAACCCAACCTAGCCTAACTATCACCGAAATCAAAGAATTCGACATTGAAGAATGGTAAAAAAAACTCGCATTCCACACCACACCTAACCCAACCTAACCTAACTATCACCGAAATAAAAGAATTTGAGATTGTTAGACTTACACAAAATTCGCTAAACTCACCAAACCTAACCCAACCTAGCCTAACAATCACCGAAATCAAAGAATTCGACATTGCAAAAATATACAAAAAACTCGCTTTCCTCACCAAACCTAAACCAACCTAGACTAACTTTTACCGAAATCAAAGAATTCGACATTGCAAAACTATACACAAAACTCGCTTTCCTCACCAAACCTTACCCAGCCTAGACTAACTTTTACCGAAATCAAAGAATTCGACATTGCAAAACTATACACAAAACTCGCTTTCCTCACCAAACCTTACCCAGCCTGGACTAACTTTTACCGAAATCAAAGAATTCGACATTGCAAAACTATACACAAAACTCGCTTTCCTCACCTAACCTAACTCAACCTAGACTAACTTTTACCGAAATCAAAGAATTCGACATTGCAAAAATATACACAAAACTCGCTTTCCTCACCAAACCTAACCCAACCTAGCCTAACTATCACCGAGATCAAAAAATTAGACATTGCGAAAATATACACATAACTCGCTCTCCTCACCAAACCTAACCTAACCTAGCCTAACTTTTACCGAAATCAAAGAATTCGACATTGCAAAAATATACACAAAACTCGCTTTCCTCACAAAACCTAACCCAGCCTAGCCTAACTTTTACCGAAATCAACGAATTCGACATTGCAAAAATATACACAAAACTCGCTTTCCTCACCAAACCTAACCCAACCTAGCCTAACTATCACCGAAACCAAAAAATTCGACATAGCAAAAATATACACAAAACTCGCTTTCCTCACCAAACCTAACCCTACCTAGCCTAACTATCACCGAGATCAAAAAATTAAACATTGCGAAAATATACACATAACTCGCTCTCCTCACCAAACCTAACCTAACCTAGCCTAACTTTTACCGAAATCAAAGAATTCGACATTGCAAAAATATACACAAAACTCGCTTTCCTCACAAAACCTAACCCAGCCTAGCCTAATTTTTACCGAAATCAACGAATTCGACATTGCAAAAATATACACAAAACTCGCTTTCCTCACCAAACCTAACCCAGCCTAGACTAGCCATCACCGAAATCAAAGAATTTGAGATTTTAAGATTTACAAAAAATCGCTTAACTCACCAAAGCTAACCCAACCTAGCCTGACTATCACCGAAATCACAGAATTCGACATTGCAAAAATATACACAAAACTCGCTTACCTCACCAAACCTAACCCAACCTAGCCTTACTATCACCGAAATCAAAGAATTCGACATTGAAGAATGGTAAAAAAAACTCGCATACCACACCACACCTAACCCAACCTAACCTAACTATCACCGAAATAAAAGAATTTGAGATTGTAAGATTTACACAAAAGTCGCTTACCTCACTAAACCTAACCCACCCTAGCCTAACTATCACCGAAATCAAAGAATTTGAGATTGTAAGATTTACACAAAATTCGCTTACCTCACCAAACCTAACCCAACCTAGCCTTACTATCACGGAAATCAAAAAATTCGACATTGTAGAAATGTAAAAAATACTCGCATACCTCACCAGACCTAACCCAACCAAACCTAACCATCACCGAAATCAAAGAATTTGAGATTTTAAGATTTACACAAAATTCGCTAACCGCACCAAACCTAACCCAACCTAGCCTAACTATCACCGAGATCAAAAAATTAGACATTGCGAAAATATACACATAACTCGCTCTCCTCACCAAACCTAACCTAACCTAGCCTAACTTTTACCGAAATCAAAGAATTCGACATTGCAAAAATATACACAAAACTCGCTTTCCTCACAAAACCTAACCCAGCCTAGCCTAACTTTTACCGAAATCAACGAATTCGACATTGCAAAAATATACACAAAACTCGCTTTCCTCACCAAACCTAACCCAACCTAGCCTAACTATCACCGAGATCAAAAAATTAAACATTGCGAAAATATACACATAACTCGCTCTCCTCACCAAACCTAACCTAACCTAGCCTAACTTTTACCGAAATCAAAGAATTCGACAATGCAAAAATATACACAAAACTCGCTTTCCTCACAAAACCTAACCCAGCCTAGCCTAACTTTTACCGAAATCAACGAATTCGACATTGCAAAAATATACACAAAACTCGCTTTCCTCACCAAACCTAACCCAACCTAGCCTAACTATCACCGAAACCAAAAAATTCGACATAGCAAAAATATACACAAAACTCGCTTTCCTCACCAAACCTAACCCAACCTAGCATAACTTTAACCGAAATCAAAGAATTCGACATTGCAGAAATGTAAAAAAAACTCGCATACCTCACCTAACTAAACCCAACCTAACCTAACTATCACCGAAATCAAAGAATTTGAGATTGTAAGATTTACACAAAACTCGCTTATCTCACCAAATCTAACCCAACCTAGCCTTACTATAACCGAAATCAAAGAATTCGACATTGCACAAATATACACAAAACTAGCTTTCCTCAACAAACCTAACCCAACCTAGCCTAACTTTCACCGAAATCAAAAAATTCGACATTGCAGAAATGTAAAAAAAACTCGCATACCTCACCAAACCTAACACAACCTAACCTAACCATCACCGAAATCAAAGAATTCGACATTGAAGAATGGTAAAAAAAACTCGCATACCACACCACACCTAACCCAACCTAACCTAACTATCACCGAAATAAAAGAATTTGAGATTGTAAGATTTACACAAAAGTCGCTTACCTCACTAAACCTAACCCACCCTAGCCTAACTATCACCGAAATCAAAGAATTTGAGATTGTAAGATTTACACAAAATTCGCTAAACTCACCAAACCTAACCCAACCTAGCGTAACTATCACCGAAATCAAAGAATTCGACATTGCAAAAATATACACAAAACTCGCTTTCCTCACCAAACCTAACCCAACCTAGCCTAACTATCACTGAAATCAAAGAATTTGACATTGCAAAAATATACACAAAACTCGCTTTCCTCACCTAACCTAACTCAACCTAGACTAACTTTTACCGAAATCAAATAATTCGACATTGCAGAAATGTAAAAAAACTCGCATACCTCACCAAACCTATCCCAACCTAACCTAACCATCACCGAAATCAAAGAATTTGAGATTGTAAGATTTACAAAAAATCGCTAAACTCACCAAACCTAACCCAACTTAGCCTAATTATCACCGAAATCAAAGAATTCGACATTGCAAAAATATACACAAAACTCGCTTACCTCACCAAACCTAACCCAACCTTGCCTTACTATCACCGAAATCAAAGAATTCGACATTGCAAAACTATACACAAAACTCGCTTTCCTCACCAAACCCAACCCAACCTAGACTAACTATCACCGAAATCAAAGAATTCGACATTGCAAAAATACACACAAAACTCGCTTACCTCACCAAACCTAACCCAGCCTTGCCTTACTATCACCGAAATCAAAGAATTCGACATTGCAAAACTATACACAAAACTCGCTTTCCTCACCAAACCCAACCCAACCTAGACTAACTTTTACCGAAATCAAAGAAGTCGACATTGCAAAAATGTAAAAAAAAGTCGCATACCACACCACATCTAACCCAACCTAACCTAACAATCTCTGAAATTAAAGAATTTGAGATTTTAAGATTTACACAAAATTTGCTAACCGCACCAAACCTAACCCAACCTAGCCTTTCTATCACCGAAATCAAAGAATTCGACATTGCAAAAATATACACAAAACTCGCTTTCCTCACAAAACCTAACCCAGCCTAGCCTAACCATCACCGAAATCAAAGAATTTGAGATTTTAAGATTTACAAAAAATCGCTTAACTCACCAAAGCTAACCCAACCTAGCCTGACTATCACCGAAATCACAGAATTCGAAATTGCAAAAATATACACAAAACTCGCTTACCTCACAAAACCTAACCCAACCTAGCCTAACTATCACCGAAATCAAAGAATTCGACATTGAAGAATGGTAAAAAAAACTCGCATTCCACACCACACCTAACCCAACCTAACCTAACTATCACCGAAATAAAAGAATTTGAGATTGTTAGACTTACACAAAATTCGCTAAACTCACCAAACCTAACCCAACCTAGCCTAACAATCACCGAAATCAAAGAATTCGACATTGCAAAAATATACAAAAAACTCGCTTTCCTCACCAAACCTAACCCAACCTAGACTAACTTTTACCGAAATCAAAGAATTCGACATTGCAAAACTATACACAAAACTCGCTTTCCTCACCAAACCTTACCCAGCCTAGACTAACTTTTACCGAAATCAAAGAATTCGACATTGCAAAACTATACACAAAACTCGCTTTCCTCACCAAACCTTACCCAGCCTAGACTAACTTTTACCGAAATCAAAGAATTCGACATTGCAAAACTATACACAAAACTCGCTTTCCTCACCTAACCTAACTCAACCTAGACTAACTTTTACCGAAATCAAAGAATTCGACATTGCAAAAATATACACAAAACTCGCTTTCCTCACCAAACCTAACCCAACCTAGCCTAACTATCACCGAGATCAAAAAATTAGACATTGCGAAAATATACACATAACTCGCTCTCCTCACCAAACCTAACCTAACCTAGCCTAACTTTTACCGAAATCAAAGAATTCGACATTGCAAAAATATACACAAAACTAGCTTTCCTCACCAAACCTAACCCAACCTAGCCTAACTTTTACCGAAACCAAATAATTCGACATTGCAGAAATGTAAAAAAAACTCGCATACCACACCAAAGCAAACCCAACCTAACCTAACCGTCAACGAAATTAAAGAATTTGAGATTGTAAGATTTACACAAAACTCGCTTTCCTCACCAAACCTAACCCAACCTAGCATAACTTTCACCGAAATCAAAGAATTCGACATTGCAGAAATGTAAAAAAAACTCGCATACCTCACCTAACTAAACCCAACCTAACCTAACTATCACCGAAATCAAAGAATTTGAGATTGTAAGATTTACACAAAATTCGCTTTCCTCACCAAACCTAACCCAACCTAGCCTAACTATCACCGAAATCAAAGAATTCGACATTGCAAGAATATACACAAAACTCGCTAACCTCACCAAACCTAACCCAACCTAGCCTTACTATCACCGAAATCAAAGAATTCGACATGGCAGAAATGTAAAAAAAACTCGCTTACCTCAGCAGACCTAACACAACAAAACCTAACCATCACCGAAATCAAAGAATTTGAGATTTTAAGATTTACACAAAATTCGGTAAACTCACCAAACCTAACCCAACCTAGCCTAACTATCACCGAAATCAAAGAATTCGACATAGCAAAAATATACACAAAACTCGCTTTCCTCACCAAACCTAACCCAACCTAGACTAACTTTTACCGAAATCAAAGAATTCAACATTGCAGAATCGTAAAAAAAACTCGCATTCCTCACCAGACTTAAACCAACCTAACCTAACCATCACCGAGATTAAAGAATTTGAGATTGTAAGATTTACACAAAACTCGCTTATCTCACCAAATCTAACCCAACCTAGCCTTACTATCACCGAAATCAAAGAATTCGACATTGCACAAATATACACAAAACTAGCTTTCCTCAACAAACCTAACCCAACCTAGCCTAACTTTCACCGAAATCAAAAAATTCGACATTGCAGAAATGTAAAAAAAACTCGCATACCTCACCAAACCTAACACAACCTAACCTAACCATCACCGAAATCAAAGAATTTGAGATTGAATGATTTACACAAAATTCGCTTACCTCACCAAACCTAACCCAACCTAGCCTTACTATCACGGAAATCAAAAAATTCGACATTGTAGAAATGTAAAAAATACTCGCATACCTCACCAGACCTAACCCAACCAAACCTAACCATCACCGAAATCAAAGAATTTGAGATTTTAAGATTTACACAAAATTCGGTAAACTCACCAAACCTAACCCAACCTAGCCTTACTTTCACCGAAATCAAAGAATTCGACATTGCAAAAATATACACAAAACTAGCTTTCCTTACCAAACCTAACCCAACCTAGCCTTACTTTCACCGAAATCAAAGAATTCGACATTGCAGAAATCTAAAAAAATTCGCATACCTCACCAAACCTAACCCTATCCTAACCATCACCGAAATCAAGGAATTTGAGATTGAATGATTTATACAAAATTCGCTTACCTCACCAAACCTAACCCACCCTAGCCTTACTATCACCGAAATCAAAGAATTCGACATTGCAAAATTATAAACAAAACTCGCTTTCCTCACCAAAACTTACCCAACCTAGACTAACTTTTACCGAAATCAAATAATTCGACATTGCAGAAATGTAAAAAAAACTCACATACCTCACTAAACCTAACCCAACCTAACCTTACCATCACCGAAATCAAAGAATTTGAGATTTTAAGATTTAACCAAAATTCGGTAAACTCACCAAACCTAACCCAACCTAGCCTAACTATCACCGAAATCAAAGAATTCGAAATAGCAAAAATATACACAAAACTCGCTTTCCTCACCAAACCTAACTCAACCTAGACTTACTTTTACCGAAATCAAAGAATTCAACATTGCAGAAATGTAAAAAAAACTCGCATTCCTCACCAGACTTTAACCAACCTAACCTAACCATCACCGAGATTAAAGAATTTGAGATTGTAAGATTTACACAAAACTCGCTTATCTCACCAAATCTAACCCAACCTAGCCTTACTATCACCGAAATCAAAGAATTCGACATTGCACAAATATACACAAAACTAGCTTTCCTCAACAAACCTAACCCAACCTAGCCTAACTTTCACCGAAATCAAAAAATTCGACATTGCAGAAATGTAAAAAAAACTCGCATACCTCACCAAACCTAACCCAACCTAACCTAACCATCACCGAAATCAAAGAATTTGAGATTGAATGATTTACACAAAATTCGCTTACCTCACCAAACCTAACCCAACCTAGCCTTACTATCACGGAAATCAAAAAATTCGACATTGTAGAAATGTAAAAAATACTCGCATACCTCACCAGACCTAACCCAACCAAACCTAACCATCACCGAAATCAAAGAATTTGAGATTTTAAGATTTACACAAAATTCGGTAAACTCACCAAACCTAACCCAACCTAGCCTTACTTTCACCGAAATCAAAGAATTCGACATTGCAAAAATATACACAAAACTAGCTTTCCTCACCAAACCTAACCCAACCTAGCCTTACTTTCACCGAAATCAAAGAATTCGACATTGCAGAAATGTAAAAAAATTCGCATACCTCACCAAACCTAACCCTATCCTAACCATCACCGAAATCAAAGAATTTGAGATTGAATGATTTATACAAAATTCGCTTACCTCACCAAACCTAACCCACCCTAGCCTTACTATCACCGAAATCAAAGAATTCGACATTGCAAAATTATAAACAAAACTCGCTTTCCTCACCAAAACTTACCCAACCTAGACTAACTTTTACCGAAATCAAATACTTCGACATTGCAGAAATGTAAAAAAAACTCACATACCTCACTTAACCTAACCCAACCTAACCTAACCATCACCGAAATCAAAGAATTTGAGATTTTAAGATTTACACAAAATTCGGTAAACTCACCAAACCTAACCCAACCTAGCCTTACTTTCACCGAAATCAAAGAATTCGACATTGCAAAAATATACACAAAACTAGCTTTCCTCACCAAACCTAACCCAACCTAGCCTTACTTTCACCGAAATCAAAGAATTCGACATTGCAGAAATGTAAAAAAATTCGCATACCTCACCAAACCTAACCCTATCCTAACCATCACCGAAATCAAGGAATTTGAGATTGAATGATTTATACAAAATTCGCTTACCTCACCAAACCTAACCCACCCTAGCCTTACTATCACCGAAATCAAAGAATTCGACATTGCAAAATTATAAACAAAACTCGCTTTCCTCACCAAAACTTACCCAACCTAGACTAACTTTTACCGAAATCAAATAATTCGACATTGCAGAAATGTAAAAAAAACTCACATACCTCACTAAACCTAACCCAACCTAACCTAACCATCACCGAAATCAAAGAATTTGAGATTTTAAGATTTACACAAAATTCGGTAAACTCACCAAACCTAACCCAACCTAGCCTTACTTTCACCGAAATCAAAGAATTCGACATTGCAAAAATATACACAAAACTAGCTTTCCTCACCAAACCTAACCCAACCTAGCCTTACTTTCACCGAAATCAAAGAATTCGACATTGCAGAAATGTAAAAAAATTCGCATACCTCACCAAACCTAACCCTATCCTAACCATCACCGAAATCAAGGAATTTGAGATTGAATGATTTATACAAAATTCGCTTACCTCACCAAACCTAACCCACCCTAGCCTTACTATCACCGAAATCAAAGAATTCGACATTGCAAAATTATAAACAAAACTCGCTTTCCTCACCAAAACTTACCCAACCTAGACTAACTTTTACCGAAATCAAATAATTCGACATTGCAGAAATGTAAAAAAAACTCACATACCTCACTAAACCTAACCCAACCTAACCTAACCATCACCGAAATCAAAGAATTTGAGATTTTAAGATTTAACCAAAATTCGGTAAACTCACCAAACCTAACCCAACCTAGCCTAACTATCACCGAAATCAAAGAATTCGAAATAGCAAAAATATACACAAAACTCGCTTTCCTCACCAAACCTAACTCAACCTAGACTTACTTTTACCGAAATCAAAGAATTCAACATTGCAGAAATGTAAAAAAAACTCGCATTCCTCACCAGACTTTAACCAACCTAACCTAACCATCACCGAGATTAAAGAATTTGAGATTGTAAGATTTACACAAAACTCGCTTATCTCACCAAATCTAACCCAACCTAGCCTTACTATCACCGAAATCAAAGAATTCGACATTGCACAAATATACACAAAACTAGCTTTCCTCAACAAACCTAACCCAACCTAGCCTAACTTTCACCGAAATCAAAAAATTCGACATTGCAGAAATGTAAAAAAAACTCGCATACCTCACCAAACCTAACCCAACCTAACCTAACCATCACCGAAATCAAAGAATTTGAGATTGAATGATTTACACAAAATTCGCTTACCTCACCAAACCTAACCCAACCTAGCCTTACTATCACGGAAATCAAAAAATTCGACATTGTAGAAATGTAAAAAATACTCGCATACCTCACCAGACCTAACCCAACCAAACCTAACCATCACCGAAATCAAAGAATTTGAGATTTTAAGATTTACACAAAATTCGGTAAACTCACCAAACCTAACCCAACCTAGCCTTACTTTCACCGAAATCAAAGAATTCGACATTGCAAAAATATACACAAAACTAGCTTTCCTCACCAAACCTAACCCAACCTAGCCTTACTTTCACCGAAATCAAAGAATTCGACATTGCAGAAATGTAAAAAAATTCGCATACCTCACCAAAACTAACCCTATCCTAACCATCACCGAAATCAAAGAATTTGAGATTGAATGATTTATACAAAATTCGCTTACCTCACCAAACCTAACCCACCCTAGCCTTACTATCACCGAAATCAAAGAATTCGACATTGCAAAATTATAAACAAAACTCGCTTTCCTCACCAAAACTTACCCAACCTAGACTAACTTTTACCGAAATCAAATACTTCGACATTGCAGAAATGTAAAAAAAACTCACATACCTCACTTAACCTAACCCAACCTAACCTAACCATCACCGAAATCAAAGAATTTGAGATTTTAAGATTTACACAAAATTCGGTAAACTCACCAAACCTAACCCAGCCTAGCCTAACTATCACCGAAATCAAAGAATTCGACATTGCCAAAATATATACAAAACGTGCTTTCCTCACCATACCAAACCCAACCTAACCTTACCACCACCGAAATCAAAGAATTTGACATTGCCAAAATATATACAAAACGTGCTTTCCTCAATATACCTAACCCAACCTAACCTAACCATCAACGAAATCAATGAATTCGACATTGCAAAAATATACAAAAAACGTGCAAATCTCACCAAACCTAACCCATCCTAACCTAACCATCACCGAAATGAAAGAATTCTACATCTCCAAAATTTCCACAAAACGTGCTTTCCTCACTATATTTAACCCAACCATACCTCACCATCACCGAAATCAAAGAATTCGACATTGCCAAAATATCCAAAAAACGTGCTTACCACACCATACCTAACCCAACCTAACATAACCATCACCGAAATCAAAGAATTCGACATTGCCAAAATATCCACAAAACGTGCTTTCCTCACCATACCAAACCCAACCTAACCTTACCACCACCGAAATCAAAGAATTCGACATTGCCAAAATATCCACAAATCGTGCTTTCCTCAATATACCAAACCCAACCTAACCTTACTACCACGGAAATCAAAGAATTCGACATCGCCAAAAAATCCACAAAACGTGCTTTCCTCACTATATTTAACCCAACCTTACCTCACCACCACCGAAATCAAAGAATTCGACATTGCCAAAATATCCAAAAAACGTGCAAACCTCACCAAACCTAACCCAACCTAACCTAACCATCACCGAAATGAAAGAATTCGACATCGCCAAAATATCCACAAAACGTGCTTTCCTCACTATATTTAACCCAACCTTACCTCACCATCACCGAAATCAAAGAATTCGACATTCGCAAAATATCCACAAAACGTTCTTACCCCACAAAACCCAACCCAACCTAACCTAACCAACACCGAAATCAAAGAATCCGACATTGCCAAAATACCACAAAACGTGCTTTCCTCACCAAACCTAACCCAACCAAGACTAACTTTTACCGAAATCAAAGAATTCGACATTGCAGAAATGTAAAAAAAACTCGCATACCTCACCAAACCTAACCCAACCTAACCTAACCATCACCGAAATCAAAGAATTTGAGATTGAATGATTTACACAAAATTCGCTTACCTCACCAAACCTAACCCAACCTAGCCTTACTATAACGGAAATCAAAAAATTCGACATTGCAGAAATGTAAAAAATACTCGCATACCTCACCAGACCTAACCCAACCAAACCTAACTATCACCGAAATCAAAAAATTTGAGATTTAGGGATTTACACAAAATTCGGTAAACTCACCAAACCTAACCCAACCTAGCCTTACTTTCACCGAAATCAAAGAATTCGACATTGCAGAAAAGTAAAAAAAACTCGCATACCTCACCTAACTAAACCCAACCTAACCTAACCATCACCGAAATCAAAGAATTTGAGATTGTAAGATTTACACAAAATTTGCTTCTCTCACCAAACCTAACCCAACCTAGCCTAACTATCACCGAAATCAAAGAATTCGACATTTCAAGAATATACACAAAACTCGCTTCCCTCACCAAACCTAACCCAACCTAGCCTAACTTTTAACGAAATTAAAGAATTCGACATTGCAGAAATGTTAAAAAAACTCGCATACCTCACCAAACCTAACCCAACCTTACCTTACCATCTCTGAAATTGAAGAATTTGAGATTGTGAGATTTACACAAAATTCGCTAACCTCACCAAACCTAACCCAACCTAGCCTTACTATCACCGAAATCAAAGAATTCGACATGGCAGAAATGTAAAAAAAACTCGCATACCTCACCAAACCTAACCCAACCTAACCTAACCATCACCGAAATCAAAAAATTTGAGATTGAATGATTTACACAAAATTCGCTAACCTCACCAAACCTAACCCAACCTAGCCTTACTATCACCGAAATCAAAAAATTCGACATTGCAAAAATATACACAAAACTAGCTTTCCTCACCAAACCTAACCCAACCTAGCCTAACTTTTACCGAAACCAAATAATTTGACATTGCAGAAATGTAAAAAAAACTCGCATACCACACAAAACCAAACCCAACCTAACCTAACCGTCAACGAAATTAAAGAATTTGAGATTGTAAGATTTACACAAAACTCGCTTATCTCACCAAACCTAACCCACCCTAGCCTTACTATCACCGAAATCAAAGAATTCGACATTGCAAAATTATAAACAAAACTCGCTTTCCTCACCAAAACTTACCCAACCTAGACTAACTTTTACCGAAATCAAATAATTCGACATTGCAGAAATGTCAAAATATCTCGCATACCTCAATAAACCTAACCCAACCTAACCTAACCATCACCGAAATCAAAGAACTTGAGATTTTAAGATTTACACAAAATTCGGTAAACTCACCAAACCTAACCCAACCTAGCCTAACTATCACCGAAATCAAATAATTCGTCATTGCAAAAATATACACAAAACTCGCTTTCCTCACCAAACCTAACCCAACCTAGCCTTACTTTCACCGAAATCAAAGAATTCGACATTGCAGAAATGTAAATAGAACTCGCATACCTCCCTCAACCAAACCCAACCTAACCTAACCATCACCGAAATCAAAGAATTTGAGTTTGAATGATTAACACAAAATTCGCTAACCTCACCAAACCTAACCCAACCTAGCCTTACTATCACCAAAATCAAAGAATTCAACATTGCAAAAATATACACAAAACTAGCTTTCCTCACCATACCTAATCCAACCTAACCTAACCATCACTGAAATCAATGAATTCGACATTGCAAAAATATACAAAAAACGTGCAAATCTCACCAAACCTAACCCATCCTAACCTAACCATCACCGAAATCAAAGAATTCGACATTGCCAAAATATCCACAAAACGTGTTTTCCTCACTATATTTATTACAACCTTACCTCACCGTCACCGAAATCAAAGAAATCGACATTGCCAAAATATCCACAAAACGAGCCTCCCTCACCATACCTAACCCAACCTTACCTCACCATCACCGAAATCAAAGAATTCGACATTGCCAAAATATCCAAAAAACGTGCTTACCCCACCAAACCTAACCCAACCTAACCTAACCATCACCGAAATCAAAGAATTTGACATTCCCAAAATATCCACAAAACGTTCTTACCCCACAAAACCTAACCAAACCTAACCTAACCAACACCGAAATCAAATAATCCGACATTGCCAAAATATCCACAAAACGTGCTTTCCTCACCATACCAAACCCAACCTAACCTTACCACCACCGAAATCAAAGAATTCGACATTGCCAAAATATCCACAAAACGTGCTTTCCTCACCATACCAAACCCAACCTAACCTTACCACAACCGAAATCAAAGAATTCGACATTGCCAAAATATCCACAAATCGTGCTTTCCTCAATATACGTAACCCAACCTAACCTAACCATCACCGAAATCAATGAATTCGACATTGCAAAAATATACAAAAAACGTGCAAATCTCACCAAACCTAACCCATCCTAACCTAACCACCACCGAAATCAAAGAATTCGACATCGCCAAAAAATCCACAAAACGTGCTTCCCACACCATACCAAACCCAACCTAACGTTACCACTACCGAAATCAAAGAATTCGACATCGCCAAAATATCCACAAAACGTGCTATCCTCACTGTATTTAACCCAACCTTACCTCACCATCACCGAAATCAAAGAATTCGACATTCCCAAAATATCCACAAAAGGTTCTTACCCCACAAAACCTAACCCAACCTAACCTAACCAACACCGAAATCAAAGAATCCGACATTGCCAAAATATCCAAAAAACGTGCTTTCCTCACCATACCAAACCCAACCTAACCTTACCACCACCGAAATCAAAGAATTCGACATCGCCAAAAAATCCACAAAACGTGCTTTCCTCACTATATTTAACCCAACCTTACCTCACCATCACCGAAATCAAAGAATTGGACATTGCCAAAATATCCACAAAACGTGCTTTCCTCACCAAACCTAACCCAACATAACCTTACCACCACCGAAATCAAAGAATTCGACATTGCCAAAATATCCAAAAAACGTGCAAACCTCACCAAACCTAACCCAACCTAACCTAACCATCACCGAAATGAAAGAATTCGACATCGCCAAAATATCCACAAAACGTGCTTTCCGCACTATATTTAACCCAACCTTACCTCACCATCACCGAAATCAAAGAATTCGACATTGCCAAAATATCCACAAAACGTGCTTTCATCACCAAACCTAACCCAACATAACCTTACCACCACCGAAATCAAAGAATCCGACATTGCCAAAATATCCACAAAACGTGCTTTCCTCACCATACTAAACCCAACCTAACCTTACCACCACCGAAATCAAAGAATTCGACATCGCCAAAAAATCCACAAAACGTGCTTTCCTCACTATATTTAACCCAACCTTACCTCACCATCACCGAAATCAAAGAATTGGACATTGCCAAAATATCCACAAAACGTGCTTTCCTCACCAAACCTAACCCAACATAACCTTACCACCACCGAAATCAAAGAATTTGACATTGCCAAAATATCCACAAAACGTGCTTTCCTCACCATACCAAACCCAACCTAACCTTACCACCACCGAAATCAAAGAAATCGACATTGCCAAAATATCCACAAAACGTGCTTTCCTCAATATACCTAACCCAACCTAACCTCACCATCACCGAAATCAAAGAATAAGACATTGCCAAAATATCCACAAAACGTGTTTTCCTCACCAAACCTAACCCAACATAACCTTACCACCACCGAAATCAAAGAATTCGACATTGCCAAAATATCCACAAAACGTGCTTTCCTCACCATACCAAACCCAACCTAACCTTACCACCACCGAAATCAAAGAATTCGACATTGCCAAAATATATACAAAACGTGCTTTCCTCAATATACCTAACCCAACCTAACCTAACCATCAACGAAATCAATGAATTCGACATTGCAAAAATATACAAAAAACGTGCAAATCTCACCAAACCTAACCCATCCTAACCTAACCATCACCGAAATGAAAGAATTCTACATCTCCAAAATTTCCACAAAACGTGCTTTCCTCACTATGTTTAACCCAACCATACCTCACCATCACCGAAATCAAAGAATTCGACATTGCCAAAATATCCAAAAAACGTGCTTTCCACACCATACCTAACCCAACCTAACATAACCATCACCGAAATCAAAGAATTCGACATTCCCAAAATATCCACAAAACGTTCTTACCCCACAAAACCTAACCCAACCTAACCTAACCAACACCGAAATCAAAGAATCCGACATTGCCAAAATATCCACAAAACGTGCTTTCCTCACCATACCAAACCCAACCAAACCTTACCACCACGGAAATCAAAGAATTCGACATCGCCAAAAAATCCACAAAACGTACTTTCATCACTATATTTAACCCAACCTTACCTCACCACCACCGAAATCAAAGAATTCGACATTGCCAAAATATCCAAAAAACGTGCAAACCTCACCAAACCTAACCCAACCTAACCTAGCCATCACCGAAATGAAAGAATTCGACATCGCCAAAATATCCACAAAACGTGCTTTCCTCACTATATTTAACCCAACCTTACCTCACCATCACCGAAATCAAAGAATTCGACATTGCCAAAATATCCAAAAATCGTGCTTACCACACCATACCTAACCCAACCTAACATAACCATCACCGAAATCAAAGAATTCGACATTCGCAAAATATCCACAAAACGTTCTTACCCCACAAAACCTAACCCAACCTAACCTAACCAACACCGAAATCAAAGAATCCGACATTGCCAAAATATCCACAAAACGTGCTTTCCTCAACATACCAAACCCAACCTAACCTTACCACCACCGAAATCAAAGAATTCGACATCGCCAAAAAATCCACAAAACGTGCTTTCCTCACTATATTTAACCCAACCTAACCTCACCATCACCGAAATCAAAGAATTGGACATTGCCAAAATATCCACAAAACGTGCTTACCCCACCATACCTAACCCAACCTAACCTAACCATCACCGAAATCAAAGAATTCGACATTCCCAAAATATCCACAAAACGTTCTTACCCCACAAAACCTAACCCAACCTAACCTAACCAACACCGAAATCAAAGAATCCGACATTGCCAAAATATCCACAAAACGTGCTTTCCTCACCATACCAAACCCAACCTAACCTTACCACCACCGAAATCAAAGAATTCAACATTGCCAAAATATCCACAAAACGTGCTTTCCTCAATATACCTAACCCAACCTAACCTAACCATCACCGAAATCAATGAATTCGACATTGCAAAAATATACAAAAAACGTGCAAATCTCACCAAACCTAACCCATCCTAACCTAACCATCACCGAAATGAAAGAATTTTACATTTTCAAAATTTCCACAAAACGTGCTTTCCTCACTATATTTAACCCAACCTTACCTCACCATTACCGAAATCAAAGAATTCAAAATTGCCCAAATATCCAAAAACGTGCTTACCACACCATACCTAACCCAACCTAACATTACCATCACCGAAATCAAATAATTCGACATTCGCAAAATATCCACAAAACGTGCTTTCCTCAACATACCAAACCCAACCTAACCTTACCACCACCGAAATCAAAGAATTTGACATCGCCAAAAAATCCACAAAACGTGCTTTCCTCACTATATTTATTCCAACCTTACCTCACCATCACCGAAATCAAAGAATTCGACATTGCCAAAATATCCACAAAACGTGCTTTCCTCACAATACCTAACCCAACCTAACCTAACCATCACCGAAATCAATGAATTCGACATTGCAAAATTATACAAAAAACGTGCAAACCTCACCAAACCTAACCCAACCTAACCTAACCATCACCGAAATGAAAGAATTGGACATCGCCAAAATATCCACAAAACGTGCTTACCCCACCATACCTAACCCAACCTAACCTAACCATCACCGAAATCAAAGAATTCGACATTCCCAAAATATCCACAAAACGTTCTTACCCCACAAAACCTAACCCAACCTAACCTAACCAACACCGAAATCAAAGAATCCGACATTGCCAAAATATCCACAAAACGTGCTTTCCTCACCATACCAAACCCAACCTAACCTTACCACCACCGAAATCAAAGAATTCGACATTGCCAAAATATCCACAAAACGTGCTTTCCTCAATATACCTAACCCAACCTAACCTAACCATCACCGAAATCAATGAATTCGACATTGCAAAAATATACAAAAAACGTGCAAATCTCACCAAACCTAACCCATCCTAACCTAACCATCACCGAAATGAAAGAATTCTACATCTTCAAAATTTCCACAAAACGTGCTTTCCTCACTATATTTAACCCAACCTTACCTCACCATTACCGAAATCAAAGAATTCAAAATTGCCCAAATATCCAAAAAACGTGCTTACCACACCTTTACTAACCCAACCTAACATAACCATCACCGAAATCAAATAATTCGACATTCGCAAAATATCCGAAAAACGTGCTTTCCTCAACATACCAAACCCAACCTAACCTTACCACCACCGAAATCAAAGAATTTGACATCGCCAAAAAATCCACAAAACGTGCTTTCCTCACTATATTTAACCCAACCTTACCTCACCATCACCGAAATCAAAGAATTGGACATTGCCAAAATATCCACAAAACGTGCTTTCCTCACCATACCTGACCCATTCAACCTAACCATCACCCAAATTAATGAATTCGACATTGCAAAAATATACAAAAAACGTGCATATCTCGTCAAACCTAACCCATCCTAACCTTAACATCACCGAAATGAAAGAATTCTACACCGCCAAAATATCCACAAAACGTGCTTTCCTCACTATATTTATTCCAACCTTACCTCACCATCACCGAAATCAAAGAATTCGACATTGCCAAAATATCAACAAAACGTGCTTTCCTCACCATACCTAACCCAACCTAACCTAACCATCACCGAAATCAATGAATTCGACATTGCAAAATTATACAAAAAACGTGCAAACCTCACCAAACCTAACCCAACCTAACCTAACCATCACCGAAATGAAAGAATTGGACATCGCCAAAATATCCACAAAACGTGCTTTCCTCACTTTATTTAACCCAACCTTACCTCACTATCACAGAAATCAAAGAATCCGACATTGCCAAAATATCCACAAAACGTGCTTTCCTCACCATACCAAACCCAACCTAACCTTACCACCACCGAAATCAATGAATTCGACATTGCAAAAATATACAAAAAACGTGCAAACCTCACCAAACCTAACCCAACCTAACCTAACCATCAACGAAATGAAAGAATTCGACATCGCCAAAATATCCACAAAACGTTCTTACCCCACAAAACCTTACCCAACCTAACCTAACCAACACCGAAATCAAAGAATCCGACATTGCCAAAATATCCACAAAACGTGTTTTCCTCACCATACCAAACCCAACCTAACCTTACCACCACCGAAATCAAAGAATTCGACATTGACAAAATATCCACAAAACGTGGATTACTCACCATATCTAACCCATTCTATCCTAACCAGCACCGAAATCAAAGAATTCGACATTGCTTAAATATCCACAAAACGTGCTTTTCTCACCATACCTCACCCAACCTAACCTATCCATCACCGAAACCAAAGAATTCGACATGCCAAAATATCCACAAAACGTGCTAACCTCACCATACCTTACCTTATCTAACCGAACCATCACCGAAATCAAAGAATTCGACATTGCCAAAATATCAAAAAAACGTGCAAACCTCACCAAACCTAACCCAACCTAACCTAACCATCACCGAAATGAAAGAATTCGACATCGCCAAAATATCCACAAAACGTGCTTTCCTCACTATATTTAACCCAACCTTACCTCACCATCACCGAAATCAAAGAATTCGACATGCCAAAATATCCACAAAACGTGCTAACCTCACCATACCTTACCTTATCTAACCGAACCATCACCGAAATCAAAGAATTCGACATTGCCAAAATATCAAAAAAACGTGCAAACCTCACCAAACCTAACCCAACCTAACCTAACCATCACCGAAATGAAAGAATTCGACATGGTCAAAATATCCACAAAACGTGCTTTCTTCACTATATTTAACCCAACCTTACCTCACCATCACTGAAATCAAAGAATTCGACATTGCCAAAATATCCACAAAACGTGCTTTCCTTACCATACCAAACCAAACCTAACCTTACAACCACCGAAATCAAAGAATTCGACATCGCCAAAATATCCACAAAACGTGCTTACCTCACTATATTTAACCCAACTTTACCTCACCATCACCGAAATCAAAGAATTGGACATTGCCCAAATATCCACAAAACGTGCTTTCCTCACCATACCTAACCCAACCTTACCTCACCATCACCGAAATCAAAGAATTCGACATTGCCAAAATATCCACAAAACGTGCTTACCTCACTATATTTAACCCAACTTTACCTCACCATCACCGAAATCAAAGAATTGGACATTGCCCAAATATCCACAAAACGTGCTTTCCTCACCATACCTAACCCAACCTTACCTCACCATCACCGAAATCAAAGAATTCGACATTGCCAAAATATCCACAAAACGTGCTTTCCTCACCATATCTAACCCAACCTAACCTTACCATCACCGAAATCAAAGAATTCGATATTGCCAATATATCCAAAAAACGTTCTTACCACACAAAACCCAACCCAACCTAACCTAACCATCACCGAAAACAAAGAATTGGACATTGCTTAAATATCCACAAAACGTGCTTTCCTCACCATACCTAACCCAACCTTACTTCACCATCACCGAAATCAAAGAATTCGACATTGCCAAAATATCCACAAAACGTGCTTTCCTCACCATATCTAACCCAACCTAACCTTACCATCACCGAAATCAAAGAATTCGATATTGCCAATATATCCAAAAAACGTTCTTACCACACAAAACCCAACCCAACCTAACCTAACCATCACCGAAAACAAAGAATTGGACATTGCTTAAATATCCACAAAACGTGCTTTCCTCACCATACCTAACCCAACCTTACTTCACCATCACCGAAATCAAAGAATTCGACATTGCCAAAATATCCACAAAACGTGCTTTCCTCACCATACCAAACCCAACCTAACCTTACCACCACCGAAATCAAAGAATTCGACATTGCCAAAATATCCACAAATCGTGCTTTCCTCAATATACCAAACCCAACCTAACCTTACTACCACGGAAATCAAAGAATTCGACATCGCCAAAAAATCCACAAAACGTGCTTTCCTCACTATATTTAACCCAACCTTACCTCACCACCACCGAAATCAAAGAATTCGACATTGCCAAAATATCCAAAAAACGTGCAAACCTCACCAAACCTAACCCAACCTAACCTAACCATCACCGAAATGAAAGAATTCGACATCGCCAAAATATCCACAAAACGTGCTTTCCTCACTATATTTAACCCAACCTTACCTCACCATCACCGAAATCAAAGAATTCGACATTCGCAAAATATCCACAAAACGTTCTTACCCCACAAAACCTAACCCAACCTAACCTAACCAACACCGAAATCAAAGAATCCGACATTGCCAAAATACCACAAAACGTGCTTTCCTCACCAAACCTAACCCAACCAAGACTAACTTTTACCGAAATCAAAGAATTCGACATTGCAGAAATGTAAAAAAAACTCGCATACCTCACCAAACCTAACCCAACCTAACCTAACCATCACCGAAATCAAAGAATTTGAGATTGAATGATTTACACAAAATTCGCTTACCTCACCAAACCTAACCCAACCTAGCCTTACTATAACGGAAATCAAAAAATTCGACATTGCAGAAATGTAAAAAATACTCGCATACCTCACCAGACCTAACCCAACCAAACCTAACCATCACCGAAATCAAAAAATTTGAGATTTAGGGATTTACACAAAATTCGGTAAACTCACCAAACCTAACCCAACCTAGCCTTACTTTCACCGAAATCAAAGAATTCGACATTGCAGAAAAGTAAAAAAAACTCGCATACCTCACCTTACTAAACCCAACCTAACCTAACCATCACCGAAATCAAAGAATTTGAGATTGTAAGATTTACACAAAATTTGCTTCTCTCACCAAACCTAACCCAACCTAGCCTAACTATCACCGAAATCAAAGAATTCGACATTTCAAGAATATACACAAAACTCGCTTCCCTCACCAAACCTAACCCAACCTAGCCTAATTTTTAACGAAATTAAAGAATTCGACATTGCAGAAATGTTAAAAAAACTCGCATACCTCACCAAACCTAACCCAACCTTACCTTACCATCTCTGAAATTGAAGAATTTGAGATTGTGAGATTTACACAAAATTCGCTAACCTCACCAAACCTAACCCAACCTAGCCTTACTATCACCGAAATCAAAGAATTCGACATGGCAGAAATGTAAAAAAAACTCGCATACCTCACCAGACCTAACCCAACAAATACTAACCATCACCGAAATCAAAGAATTTGAAATTTTAAGATTTACACAAAATTCGGAAAACTCACCAAACCTAACCCAACCTAGCCTAACTATCACCGAAATCAAAGAATTCGACATTGCAAAAATATACACAAAACTAGCTTTCCTCACCAAACCTATCCCAACCTAGCCTAACTTTCACCGAAATCAAAGAATTCGACATGGCAGAAATGTAAAAAAAACTCGCTTACCTCAGCAGACCTAACACAACAAAACCTAACCATCACCGAAATGAAAGAATTCGACATCGCCAGAATATCCACAAAACGTGCTTTCCTCACTATATTTAACCCAACCTTACCTCACCATCACCGAAATCAAAGAATTCGACATTCGCAAAATATCCACAAAACGTTCTTACCCCACAAAACCTAACCCAACCTAACCTAACCAACACCGAAATCAAAGAATCCGACATTGCCAAAATACCACAAAACGTGCTTTCCTCAACATACCAAACCCAACCTAACCTTACCACCACCGAAATCAAAGAATTCGACATTGCAAAAATATACACAAAACTAGTTTTCCTCACCAAACCTAACCCAACCAAGACTAACTTTTACCGAAATCAAAGAATTCGACATTGCAGAAATGTAAAAAAAACTCGCATACCTCACCAAACCTAACCCAACCTAACCTAACCATCACCGAAATCAAAGAATTTGAGATTGAATGATTTACACAAAATTCGCTTACCTCACCAAACCTAACCCAACCTAGCCTTACTATAACGGAAATCAAAAAATTCGACATTGCAGAAATGTAAAAAATACTCGCATACCTCACCAGACCTAACCCAACCAAACCTAACTATCACCGAAATCAAAAAATTTGAGATTTAGGGATTTACACAAAATTCGGTAAACTCACCAAACCTAACCCAACCTAGCCTTACTTTCACCGAAATCAAAGAATTCGACATTGCAGAAAAGTAAAAAAAACTCGCATACCTCACCTAACTAAACCCAACCTAACCTAACCATCACCGAAATCAAAGAATTTGAGATTGTAAGATTTACACAAAATTTGCTTCTCTCACCAAACCTAACCCAACCTAGCCTAACTATCACCGAAATCAAAGAATTCGACATTTCAAGAATATACACAAAACTCGCTTCCCTCACCAAACCTAACCCAACCTAGCCTAACTTTTAACGAAATTAAAGAATTCGACATTGCAGAAATGTTAAAAAAACTCGCATACCTCACCAAACCTAACCCAACCTTACCTTACCATCTCTGAAATTGAAGAATTTGAGATTGTGAGATTTACACAAAATTCGCTAACCTCACCAAACCTAACCCAACCTAGCCTTACTATCACCGAAATCAAAGAATTCGACATGGCAGAAATGTAAAAAAAACTCGCATACCTCACCAGACCTAACCCAACAAATACTAACCATCACCGAAATCAAAGAATTTGAAATTTTAAGATTTACACAAAATTCGGAAAACTCACCAAACCTAACCCAACCTAGCCTAACTATCACCGAAATCAAAGAATTCGACATTGCAAAAATATACACAAAACTAGCTTTCCTCACCAAACCTATCCCAACCTAGCCTAACTTTCACCGAAATCAAAGAATTCGACATTGCAGAAATGTAAAAAAAACTCGCATACCTCACCAAACCTAACCCAACCTAACCTAACCATCACCGAAATCAAAAAATTTGAGATTGAATGATTTACACAAAATTCGCTAACCTCACCAAACCTAACCCAACCTAGCCTTACTATCACCGAAATCAAAAAATTCGACATTGCAAAAATATACACAAAACTAGCTTTCCTCACCAAACCTAACCCAACCTAGCCTAACTTTTACCGAAACCAAATAATTTGACATTGCAGAAATGTAAAAAAAACTCGCATACCACACAAAACCAAACCCAACCTAACCTAACCGTCAACGAAATTAAAGAATTTGAGATTGTAAGATTTACACAAAACTCGCTTATCTCACCAAACCTAACCCACCCTAGCCTTACTATCACCGAAATCAAAGAATTCGACATTGCAAAATTATAAACAAAACTCGCTTTCCTCACCAAAACTTACCCAACCTAGACTAACTTTTACCGAAATCAAATAATTCGACATTGCAGAAATGTCAAAATATCTCGCATACCTCAATAAACCTAACCCAACCTAACCTAACCATCACCGAAATCAAAGAACTTGAGATTTTAAGATTTACACAAAATTCGGTAAACTCACCAAACCTAACCCAACCTAGCCTAACTATCACCGAAATCAAATAATTCGTCATTGCAAAAATATACACAAAACTCGCTTTCCTCACCAAACCTAACCCAACCTAGCCTTACTTTCACCGAAATCAAAGAATTCGACATTGCAGAAATGTAAATAGAACTCGCATACCTCCCTCAACCAAACCCAACCTAACCTAACCATCACCGAAATCAAAGAATTTGAGTTTGAATGATTAACACAAAATTCGCTAACCTCACCAAACCTAACCCAACCTAGCCTTACTATCACCAAAATCAAAGAATTCAACATTGCAAAAATATACACAAAACTAGCTTTCCTCACCATACCTAATCCAACCTAACCTAACCATCACTGAAATCAATGAATTCGACATTGCAAAAATATACAAAAAACGTGCAAATCTCACCAAACCTAACCCATCCTAACCTAACCATCACCGAAATCAAAGAATTCGACATTGCCAAAATATCCACAAAACGTGTTTTCCTCACTATATTTATTACAACCTTACCTCACCGTCACCGAAATCAAAGAAATCGACATTGCCAAAATATCCACAAAACGAGCCTCCCTCACCATACCTAACCCAACCTTACCTCACCATCACCGAAATCAAAGAATTCGACATTGCCAAAATATCCAAAAAACGTGCTTACCCCACCAAACCTAACCCAACCTAACCTAACCATCACCGAAATCAAAGAATTTGACATTCCCAAAATATCCACAAAACGTTCTTACCCCACAAAACCTAACCAAACCTAACCTAACCAACACCGAAATCAAATAATCCGACATTGCCAAAATATCCACAAAACGTGCTTTCCTCACCATACCAAACCCAACCTAACCTTACCACCACCGAAATCAAAGAATTCGACATTGCCAAAATATCCACAAAACGTGCTTTCCTCACCATACCAAACCCAACCTAACCTTACCACAACCGAAATCAAAGAATTCGACATTGCCAAAATATCCACAAATCGTGCTTTCCTCAATATACCTAACCCAACCTAACCTAACCATCACCGAAATCAATGAATTCGACATTGCAAAAATATACAAAAAACGTGCAAATCTCACCAAACCTAACCCATCCTAACCTAACCACCACCGAAATCAAAGAATTCGACATCGCCAAAAAATCCACAAAACGTGCTTCCCACACCATACCAAACCCAACCTAACGTTACCACCACCGAAATCAAAGAATTCGACATCGCCAAAATATCCACAAAACGTGCTATCCTCACTGTATTTAACCCAACCTTACCTCACCATCACCGAAATCAAAGAATTCGACATTGCCAAAATATTCAAAAAACGTGCTTACCACACTATACCTAACCAAACCTAACATTACCATCACCGAAATCAAAGAATTCGACATTCCCAAAATATCCACAAAAGGTTCTTACCCCACAAAACCTAACCCAACCTAACCTAACCAACACCGAAATCAAAGAATCCGACATTGCCAAAATATCCAAAAAACGTGCTTTCCTCACCATACCAAACCCAACCTAACCTTACCACCACCGAAATCAAAGAATTCGACATCGCCAAAAAATCCACAAAACGTGCTTTCCTCACTATATTTAACCCAACCTTACCTCACCATCACCGAAATCAAAGAATTGGACATTGCCAAAATATCCACAAAACGTGCTTTCCTCACCAAACCTAACCCAACATAACCTTACCACCACCGAAATCAAAGAATTCGACATTGCCAAAATATCCAAAAAACGTGCAAACCTCACCAAACCTAACCCAACCTAACCTAACCATCACCGAAATGAAAGAATTCGACATCGCCAAAATATCCACAAAACGTGCTTTCCGCACTATATTTAACCCAACCTTACCTCACCATCACCGAAATCAAAGAATTCGACATTGCCAAAATATCCACAAAACGTGCTTTCATCACCAAACCTAACCCAACATAACCTTACCACCACCGAAATCAAAGAATCCGACATTGCCAAAATATCCACAAAACGTGCTTTCCTCACCATACTAAACCCAACCTAACCTTACCACCACCGAAATCAAAGAATTCGACATCGCCAAAAAATCCACAAAACGTGCTTTCCTCACTATATTTAACCCAACCTTACCTCACCATCACCGAAATCAAAGAATTGGACATTGCCAAAATATCCACAAAACGTGCTTTCCTCACCAAACCTAACCCAACATAACCTTACCACCACCGAAATCAAAGAATTTGACATTGCCAAAATATCCACAAAACGTGCTTTCCTCACCATACCAAACCCAACCTAACCTTACCACCACCGAAATCAAAGAAATCGACATTGCCAAAATATCCACAAAACGTGTTTTCCTCAATATACCTAACCCAACCTAACCTCACCATCACCGAAATCAAAGAATAAGACATTGCCAAAATATCCACAAAACGTGCTTTCCTCACCAAACCTAACCCAACATAACCTTACCACCACCGAAATCAAAGAATTCGACATTGCCAAAATATCCACAAAACGTGCTTTCCTCACCATACCAAACCCAACCTAACCTTACCACCACCGAAATCAAAGAATTCGACATTGCCAAAATATATACAAAACGTGCTTTCCTCATTATACCTAACCCAACCTAACCTAACCATCAACGAAATCAATGAATTCGACATTGCAAAAATATACAAAAAACGTGCAAATCTCACCAAACCTAACCCATCCTAACCTAACCATCACCGAAATGAAAGAATTCTACATCTCCAAAATTTCCACAAAACGTGCTTTCCTCACTATATTTAACCCAACCATACCTCACCATCACCGAAATCAAAGAATTCGACATTGCCAAAATATCCAAAAAACGTGCTTTCCACACCATACCTAACCCAACCTAACATAACCATCACCGAAATCAAAGAATTCGACATTCCCAAAATATCCACAAAACGTTCTTACCCCACAAAACCTAACCCAACCTAACCTAACCAACACCGAAATCAAAGAATCCGACATTGCCAAAATATCCACAAAACGTGCTTTCCTCACCATACCAAACCCAACCAAACCTTACCACCACGGAAATCAAAGAATTCGACATCGCCAAAAAATCCACAAAACGTACTTTCATCACTATATTTAACCCAACCTTACCTCACCACCACCGAAATCAAAGAATTCGACATTGCCAAAATATCCAAAAAACGTGCAAACCTCACCAAACCTAACCCAACCTAACCTAGCCATCACCGAAATGAAAGAATTCGACATCGCCAAAATATCCACAAAACGTGCTTTCCTCACTATATTTAACCCAACCTTACCTCACCATCACCGAAATCAAAGAATTCGACATTGCCAAAATATCCAAAAATCGTGCTTACCACACCATACCTAACCCAACCTAACATAACCATCACCGAAATCAAAGAATTCGACATTCGCAAAATATCCACAAAACGTTCTTACCCCACAAAACCTAACCCAACCTAACCTAACCAACACCGAAATCAAAGAATCCGACATTGCCAAAATATCCACAAAACGTGCTTTCCTCAACATACCAAACCCAACCTAACCTTACCACCACCGAAATCAAAGAATTCGACATCGCCAAAAAATCCACAAAACGTGCTTTCCTCACTATATTTAACCCAACCTAACCTCACCATCACCGAAATCAAAGAATTGGACATTGCCAAAATATCCACAAAACGTGCTTACCCCACCATACCTAACCCAACCTAACCTAACCATCACCGAAATCAAAGAATTCGACATTCCCAAAATATCCACAAAACGTTCTTACCCCACAAAACCTAACCCAACCTAACCTAACCAACACCGAAATCAAAGAATCCGACATTGCCAAAATATCCACAAAACGTGCTTTCCTCACCATACCAAACCCAACCTAACCTTACCACCACCGAAATCAAAGAATTCAACATTGCCAAAATATCCACAAAACGTGCTTTCCTCAATATACCTAACCCAACCTAACCTAACCATCACCGAAATCAATGAATTCGACATTGCAAAAATATACAAAAAACGTGCAAATCTCACCAAACCTAACCCATCCTAACCTAACCATCACCGAAATGAAAGAATTTTACATTTTCAAAATTTCCACAAAACGTGCTTTCCTCACTATATTTAACCCAACCTTACCTCACCATTACCGAAATCAAAGAATTCAAAATTGCCCAAATATCCAAAAACGTGCTTACCACACCATACCTAACCCAACCTAACATTACCATCACCGAAATCAAATAATTCGACATTCGCAAAATATCCACAAAACGTGCTTTCCTCAACATACCAAACCCAACCTAACCTTACCACCACCGAAATCAAAGAATTTGACATCGCCAAAAAATCCACAAAACGTGCTTTCCTCACTATATTTATTCCAACCTTACCTCACCATCACCGAAATCAAAGAATTCGACATTGCCAAAATATCCACAAAACGTGCTTTCCTCACAATACCTAACCCAACCTAACCTAACCATCACCGAAATCAATGAATTCGACATTGCAAAATTATACAAAAAACGTGCAAACCTCACCAAACCTAACCCAACCTAACCTAACCATCACCGAAATGAAAGAACTGGACATCGCCAAAATATCCACAAAACGTGCTTACCCCACCATACCTAACCCAACCTAACCTAACCATCACCGAAATCAAAGAATTCGACATTCCCAAAATATCCACAAAACGTTCTTACCCCACAAAACCTAACCCAACCTAACCTAACCAACACCGAAATCAAAGAATCCGACATTGCCAAAATATCCACAAAACGTGCTTTCCTCACCATACCAAACCCAACCTAACCTTACCACCACCGAAATCAAAGAATTCGACATTGCCAAAATATCCACAAAACGTGCTTTCCTCAATATACCTAACCCAACCTAACCTAACCATCACCGAAATCAATGAATTCGACATTGCAAAAATATACAAAAAACGTGCAAATCTCACCAAACCTAACCCATCCTAACCTAACCATCACCGAAATGAAAGAATTCTACATCTTCAAAATTTCCACAAAACGTGCTTTCCTCACTATATTTAACCCAACCTTACCTCACCATTACCGAAATCAAAGAATTCAAAATTGCCCAAATATCCAAAAAACGTGCTTACCACACCTTTACTAACCCAACCTAACATAACCATCACCGAAATCAAATAATTCGACATTCGCAAAATATCCGAAAAACGTGCTTTCCTCAACATACCAAACCCAACCTAACCTTACCACCACCGAAATCAAAGAATTTGACATCGCCAAAAAATCCACAAAACGTGCTTTCCTCACTATATTTAACCCAACCTTACCTCACCATCACCGAAATCAAAGAATTAAACATTGCCAAAATATCCACAAAACGTGCTTTCCTCACCATACCTGACCCATTCAACCTAACCGTCACCCAAATTAATGAATTCGACATTGCAAAAATATACAAAAAACGTGCATATCTCGTCAAACCTAACCCATCCTAACCTTAACATCACCGAAATGAAAGAATTCTACACCGCCAAAATATCCACAAAACGTGCTTTCCTCACTATATTTATTCCAACCTTACCTCACCATCACCGAAATCAAAGAATTCGACATTGCCAAAATATCAACAAAACGTGCTTTCCTCACCATACCTAACCCAACCTAACCTAACCATCACCGAAATCAATGAATTCGACATTGCAAAATTATACAAAAAACGTGCAAACCTCACCAAACCTAACCCAACCTAACCTAACCATCACCGAAATGAAAGAATTGGACATCGCCAAAATATCCACAAAACGTGCTTTCCTCACTTTATTTAACCCAACCTTACCTCACTATCACAGAAATCAAAGAATCCGACATTGCCAAAATATCCACAAAACGTGCTTTCCTCACCATACCAAACCCAACCTAACCTTACCACCACCGAAATCAATGAATTCGACATTGCAAAAATATACAAAAAACGTGCAAACCTCACCAAACCTAACCCAACCTAACCTAACCATCAACGAAATGAAAGAATTCGACATCGCCAAAATATCCACAAAACGTTCTTACCCCACAAAACCTTACCCAACCTAACCTAACCAACACCGAAATCAAAGAATCCGACATTGCCAAAATATCCACAAAACGTGTTTTCCTCACCATACCAAACCCAACCTAACCTTACCACCACCGAAATCAAAGAATTCGACATTGACAAAATATCCACAAAACGTGGATTCCTCACCATATCTAACCCATTCTATCCTAACCAGCACCGAAATCAAAGAATTCGACATTGCTTAAATATCCACAAAACGTGCTTTTCTCACCATACCTCACCCAACCTAACCTATCCATCACCGAAACCAAAGAATTCGACATGCCAAAATATCCACAAAACGTGCTAACCTCACCATACCTAACCTTATCTAACCGAACCATCACCGAAATCAAAGAATTCGACATTGCCAAAATATCAAAAAAACGTGCAAACCTCACCAAACCTAACCCAACCTAACCTAACTATCGCCGAAATCAAAAAATTCGACATCGTCAAAATATCCACAAAACGTGCTTTCTTCACTATATTTAACCCAACCTTACCTCACCATCACTGAAATCAAAGAATTCGACATTGCCAAAATATCCACAAAACGTGCTTTCCTTACCATACCAAACCAAACCTAACCTTACAACCACCGAAATCAAAGAATTCGACATCGCCAAAATATCCACAAAACGTGCTTACCTCACTATATTTAACCCAACCTTACCTCACCATCACCGAAATCAAAGAATTGGACATTGCCCAAATATCCACAAAACGTGCTTTCCTCACCATACCTAACCCAACCTTACCTCACCATCACCGAAATCAAAGAATTCGACATTGCCAAAATATCCACAAAACGTGCTTTCCTCACCATATCTAACCCAACCTAACCTTACCATCACCGAAATCAAAGAATTCGATATTGCCAATATATCCAAAAAACGTTCTTACCACACAAAACCCAACCCAACCTAACCTAACCATCACCGAAAACAAAGAATTGGACATTGCTTAAATATCCACAAAACGTGCTTTCCTCACCATACCTAACCCAACCTTACTTCACCATCACCGAAATCAAAGAATTCGACATTGCCAAAATATCCACAAAACGTGCTTTCCTCACCATATCTAACCCAACCTAACCTAACCATCACCGAAATCAAAGAATTCGATATTGCCAATATATCCAAAAAACGTTCTTACCACACAAAACCCAACCCAACCTAACCTAACCATCACCGAAATCAAAGAATTCGACATTGCCAAAATATCCACAAAACGTGCTTACCCCACCATATCTAACCCAACCTTACCTAACCAACACCGAAATCAAAGAATTCGACATTGCCAAAATATCTACAAAACGTGCTTTCCTCACCATACCTAACCCAACATAACCTTACCACCACCGAAATCAAAGAATTCGACATCGACAAAATATCCACAAAACGTGCTTTCTTCACTATATTTAACCCAACCTTACCTCACCATCACTGAAATCAAAGAATTCGACATTGCCAAAATATCCACAAAACGTGCTTTCCTCACCATACCAAACCAAACCTAACCTTACAACCACCGAAATCAAAGAATTCGACATCGCCAAAATATCCACAAAACGTGCTTACCTCACTATATTTAACCTAACCTTACCTCACCATCACCGAAATCAAAGAATTGGACATTGCCCAAATATCCACAAAACGTGCTTTCCTCACCATACCTAACCCAACCTTACCTCACCATCACCGAAATCAAAGAATTCGACATTGCCAAAATATCCACAAAACGTGCTTTCCTCACCATATCTAACCCAACCTAACCTTACCATCACCGAAATCAATGAATTCGACATTGCAAAAATATACAAAAAACGTGCAAACCTCACCAAACCTAACCCAACCTAACCTAACCATCAACGAAATGAAAGAATTCGACATCGCTAAAATATCCACAAAACGTTCTTACCCCACAAAACCTTACCCAACCTAACCTAACCAACACCGAAATCAAAGAATCCGACATTGCCAAAATATCCACAAAACGTGTTTTCCTCACCATACCAAACCCAACCTAACCTTACCACCACCGAAACCAAAGAATTCGACATGCCAAAATATCCACAAAACGTGCTAACCTCACCATACCTAACCTTATCTAACCTAACCATCACCGAAATCAAAGAATTCGACATTGCCAAAATATCCAAAAAACGTGCAAACCTCACCAAACCTAACCCAACCTAACCAAACTATCGCCGAAATCAAAGAATTCGACATCGACAAAATATCCACAAAACGTGCTTTCTTCACTATATTTAACCCAACCTTACCTCACCATCACTGAAATCAAAGAATTCGACATTGCCAAAATATCCACAAAACGTGTTTTTCCTCACCATACCTAACCCAACCTAACCTAACCATCACCGAAATCAAAGAATTCGACATTGCCAAAATATCCACAAAACGTGCTTTCCTCACCATACCAAACCCAACCTAACCTTACCACCACCGAAATCAAAGAATTTGACATTGCCAAAATATATACAAAACGTGCTTTCCTCAATATACCTAACCCAACCTAACCTAACCATCAACGAAATCAATGAATTCGACATTGCAAAAATATACAAAAAACGTGCAAATCTCACCAAACCTAACCCATCCTAACCTAACCATCACCGAAATGAAAGAATTCTACATCTCCAAAATTTCCACAAAACGTGCTTTCCTCACTATATTTAACCCAACCATACCTCACCATCACCGAAATCAAAGAATTCGACATTGCCAAAATATCCAAAAAACGTGCTTACCACACCATACCTAACCCAACCTAACATAACCATCACCGTAATCAAAGAATTCGACATTCCCAAAATATCCACAAAACGTTCTTACCCCACAAAACCTAACCCAACCTAACCTAACCAACACCGAAATCAAATAATCCGACATTGCCAAAATATCCACAAAACGTGCTTTCCTCACCATACCAAACCCAACCTAACCTTACCACCACCGAAATCAAAGAATTCGACATTGCCAAAATATCCACAAAACGTGCTTTCCTCACCATACCAAACCCAACCTAACCTTACCACCACCGAAATCAAAGAATTCGACATTGCCAAAATATCCACAAATCGTGCTTTCTTCAATATACCAAACCCAACCTAACCTTACCACCACGGAAATCAAAGAATTCGACATCGCCAAAAAATCCACAAAACGTGCTTTCCTCACTATATTTAACCCAACCTTACCTCACCACCACCGAAATCAAAGAATTCGACATTGCCAAAATATCCAAAAAACGTGCAAACCTCACCAAACCTAACCCAACCTAACCTAACCATCACCGAAATGAAAGAATTCGACATCGCCAAAATATCCACAAAACGTGCTTTCCTCACTATATTTAACCCAACCTTACCTCACCATCACCGAAATCAAAGAATTCGACATTCGCAAAATATCCACAAAACGTTCTTACCCCACAAAACCTAACCCAACCTAACCTAACCAACACCGAAATCAAAGAATCCGACATTGCCAAAATACCACAAAACGTGCTTTCCTCAACATACCAAACCCAACCTAACCTTACCACCACCGAAATCAAAGAATTCGACATTGCAAAAATATACACAAAACTAGTTTTCCTCACCAAACCTAACCCAACCAAGACTAACTTTTACCGAAATCAAAGAATTCGACATTGCAGAAATGTAAAAAAAACTCGCATACCTCACCAAACCTAACCCAACCTAACCTAACCATCACCGAAATCAAAGAATTTGAGATTAAATGATTTACACAAAATTCGCTTACCTCACCAAACCTAACCCAACCTAGCCTTACTATAACGGAAATCAAAAAATTCGACATTGCAGAAATGTAAAAAATACTCGCATACCTCACCAGACCTAACCCAACCAAACCTAACCATCACCGAAATCAAAAAATTTGAGATTTAGGGATTTACACAAAATTCGGTAAACTCACCAAACCTAACCCAACCTAGCCTTACTTTCACCGAAATCAAAGAATTCGACATTGCAGAAAAGTAAAAAAAACTCGCATACCTCACCTAACTAAACCCAACCTAACCTAACCATCACCGAAATCAAAGAATTTGAGATTGTAAGATTTACACAAAACTCGCTTCCCTCACCAAACCTAACCCAACCTAGCCTAACTTTTAACGAAATTAAAGAATTCGACATTGCAGAAATGTTAAAAAAACTCGCATACCTCACCAAACCTAACCCAACCTTACCTTACCATCTCTGAAATTGAAGAATTTGAGATTGTGAGATTTACACAAAATTCGCTAACCTCACCAAACCTAACCCAACCTAGCCTTACTATCACCGAAATCAAAGAATTCGACATGGCAGAAATGTAAAAAAAACTCGCATACCTCACCAGACCTAACCCAACAAATACTAACCATCACCGAAATCAAAGAATTTGAAATTTTAAGATTTACACAAAATTCGGAAAACTCACCAAACCTAACCCAACCTAGCCTAACTATCACCGAAATCAAAGAATTCGACATTGCAAAAATATACACAAAACTAGCTTTCCTCACCAAACCTATCCCAACCTAGCCTAACTTTCACCGAAATCAAAGAATTCGACATTGCAGAAATGTAAAAAAAACTCGCATACCTCACCAAACCTAACCCAACCTAACCTAACCATCACCGAAATCAAAAAATTTGAGATTGAATGATTTACACAAAATTCGCTAACCTCACCAAACCTAACCCAACCTAGCCTTACTATCACCGAAATCAAAAAATTCGACATTGCAAAAATATACACAAAACTAGCTTTCCTCACCAAACCTAACCCAACCTAGCCTAACTTTTACCGAAACCAAATAATTCGACATTGCAGAAATGTAAAAAAAACTCGCATACCACACAAAACCAAACCCAACCTAACCTAACCGTCAACGAAATTAAAGAATTTGAGATTGTAAGATTTACACAAAACTCGCTTATCTCACCAAACCTAACCCACCCTAGCCTTACTATCACCGAAATCAAAGAATTCGACATTGCAAAATTATAAACAAAACTCGCTTTCCTCACCAAAACTTACCCAACCTAGACTAACTTTTACCGAAATCAAATAATTCGACATTGCAGAAATGTCAAAATATCTCGCATACCTCAATAAACCTAACCCAACCTAACCTAACCATCACCGAAATCAAAGAACTTGAGATTTTAAGATTTACACAAAATTCGGTAAACTCACCAAACCTAACCCAACCTAGCCTAACTATCACCGAAATCAAATAATTCGTCATTGCAAAAATATACACAAAACTCGTTTTCCTCACCAAACCTAACCCAACCTAGCCTTACTTTCACCGAAATCAAAGAATTCGACATTGCAGAAATGTAAATAGAACTCGCATACCTCCCTCAACCAAACCCAACCTAACCTAACCATCACCGAAATCAAAGAATTTGAGTTTGAATGATTAACACAAAATTCGCCAACCTCACCAAACCTAACCCAACCTAGCCTTACTATCACCAAAATCAAAGAATTCAACATTGCAAAAATATACACAAAACTAGCTTTCCTCATCATACCTAATCCAACCTAACCTAACCATCACTGAAATCAATGAATTCGACATTGCAAAAATATACAAAAAACGTGCAAATCTCACCAAACCTAACCCATCCTAACCTAACCATCACCGAAATCAAAGAATTCGACATTGCCAAAATATCCACAAAACGTGTTTTCCTCACTATATTTATTACAACCTTACCTCACCGTCACCGAAATCAAAGAAATCGACATTGCCAAAATATCCACAAAACGAGCCTCCCTCACAATACCTAACCCAACCTTACCTCACCATCACCGAAATCAAAGAATTCGACATTGCCAAAATATCCAAAAAACGTGCTTACCCCACCAAACCTAACCCAACCTAACCTAACCATCACCGAAATCAAAGAATTTGACATTCCCAAAATATCCACAAAACGTTCTTACCCCACAAAACCTAACCAAACCTAACCTAACCAACACCGAAATCAAATAATCCGACATTGCCAAAATATCCACAAAACGTGCTTTCCTCACCATACCAAACCCAACCTAACCTTACCACCACCGAAATCAAAGAATTCGACATTGCCAAAATATCCACAAAACGTGCTTTCCTCACCATACCAAACCCAACCTAACCTTACCACCACCGAAATCAAAGAATTCGACATTGCCAAAATATCCACAAATCGTGCTTTCCTCAATATACCTAACCCAACCTAACCTAACCATCACCGAAATCAATGAATTCGACATTGCAAAAATATACAAAAAACGTGCAAATCTCACCAAACCTAACCCATCCTAACCTAACCACCACCGAAATCAAAGAATTCGACATCGCCAAAAAATCCACAAAACGTGCTTCCCACACCATACCAAACCCAACCTAACGTTACCACCACCGAAATCAAAGAATTCGACATCGCCAAAATATCCACAAAACGTGCTATCCTCACTATATTTAACCCAACCTTACCTCACCATCACCGAAATCAAAGAATTCGACATTGCCAAAATATTCAAAAAACGTGCTTACCACACTATACCTAACCAAACCTAACATTACCATCACCGAAATCAAAGAATTCGACATTCCCAAAATATCCACAAAAGGTTCTTACCCCACAAAACCTAACCCAACCTAACCTAACCAACACCGAAATCAAAGAATCCGACATTGCCAAAATATCCACAAAACGTGCTTTCCTCACCATACCAAACCCAACCTAACCTTACCACCACCGAAATCAAAGAATTCGACATCGCCAAAAAATCCACAAAACGTGCTTTCCTCACTATATTTAACCCAACCTTACCTCACCATCACCGAAATCAAAGAATTGGACATTGCCAAAATATCCACAAAACGTGCTCTCCTCACCAAACCTAACCCAACATAACCTTACCACCACCGAAATCAAAGAATTCGACATTGCCAAAATATCCAAAAAACGTGCAAACCTCACCAAACCTAACCCAACCTAACCTAACCATCACCGAAATGAAAGAATTCGACATCGCCAAAATATCCACAAAACGTGCTTTCCGCACTATATTTAACCCAACCTTACCTCACCATCACCGAAATCAAAGAATTCGACATTGCCAAAATATCCACAAAACGTGCTTTCATCACCAAACCTAACCCAACATAACCTTACCACCACCGAAATCAAAGAATCCGACATTGCCAAAATATCCACAAAACGTGCTTTCCTCACCATACTAAACCCAACCTAACCTTACCACCACCGAAATCAAAGAATTCGACATCGCCAAAAAATCCACAAAACGTGCTTTCCTCACTATATTTAACCCAACCTTACCTCACCATCACCGAAATCAAAGAATTGGACATTGCCAAAATATCCACAAAACGTGCTTTCCTCACCAAACCTAACCCAACATAACCTTACCACCACCGAAATCAAAGAATTCGACATTGCCAAAATATCCACAAAACGTGCTTTCCTCACCATACCAAACCCAACCTAACCTTACCACCACCGAAATCAAAGAATTCGACATTGCCAAAATATATACAAAACGTGCTTTCCTCAATATACCTAACCCAACCTAACCTAACCATCAACGAAATCAATGAATTCGACATTGCAAAAATATACAAAAAACGTGCAAATCTCACCAAACCTAACCCATCCTAACCTAACCATCACCGAAATGAAAGAATTCTACATCTCCAAAATTTCCACAAAACGTGCTTTCCTCACTATATTTAACCCAACCATACCTCACCATCACCGAAATCAAAGAATTCGACATTGCCAAAATATCCAAAAAACGTGCTTTCCACACCATACCTAACCCAACCTAACATAACCATCACCGAAATCAAAGAATTCGACATTCCCAAAATATCCACAAAACGTTCTTACCCCACAAAACCTAACCCAACCTAACCTAACCAACACCGAAATCAAAGAATCCGACATTGCCAAAATATCCACAAAACGTGCTTTCCTCACCATACCAAACCCAACCAAACCTTACCACCACGGGAATCAAAGAATTCGACATCGCCAAAAAATCCACAAAACGTACTTTCATCACTATATTTAACCCAACCTTACCTCACCACCACCGAAATCAAAGAATTCGACATTGCCAAAATATCCAAAAAACGTGCAAACCTCACCAAACCTAACCCAACCTAACCTAACCATCACCGAAATGAAAGAATTCGACATCGCCAAAATATCCACAAAACGTGCTTTCCTCACTATATTTAACCCAACCTTACCTCACCATCACCGAAATCAAAGAATTCGACATTGCCAAAATATCCAAAAATCGTGCTTACCACACCATACCTAACCCAACCTAACATAATCATCACCGAAATCAAAGAATTCGACATTCGCAAAATATCCACAAAACGTTCTTACCCCACAAAACCTAACCCAACCTAACCTAACCAACACCGAAATCAAAGAATCCGACATTGCCAAAATATCCACAAAACGTGCTTTCCTCAACATACCAAACCCAACCTAACCTTACCACCACCGAAATCAAAGAATTCGACATCGCCAAAAAATCCACAAAACGTGCTTTCCTCACTATATTTAACCCAACCTTACCTCACCATTACCGAAATCAAAGAATTGGACATTGCCAAAATATCCACAAAACGTGCTTACCCCACCATACCTAACCCAACCTAACCTAACCATCACCGAAATCAAAGAATTCGACATTCCCAAAATATCCACAAAACGTTCTTACCCCACAAAACCTAACCCAACCTAACCCAACCAACACCGAAATCAAAGAATCCGACATTGCCAAAATATCCACAAAACGTGCTTTCCTCACCTTACCAAACCCAACCTTACCTTACCACCACCGAAATCAAAGAATTCGACATTGCCAAAATATCCACAAATCGTGCTTTCCTCAATATACCTAACCCAACCTAACCTAACCATCACCGAAATCAATGAATTCGACATTGCAAAAATATACAAAAAACGTGCAAATCTCACCAAACCTAACCCATCCTAACCTAACCACCACCGAAATCAAAGAATTCGACATCGCCAAAAAATCCACAAAACGTGCTTCCCACACCATACCAAACCCAACCTAACGTTACCACCACCGAAATCTAAGAATTCGACATCGCCAAAATATCCACAAAACGTGCTATCCTCACTATATTTAACCCAACCTTACCTCACCATCACCGAAATCAAAGAATTCGACATTGCCAAAATATTCAAAAAACGTGCTTACCACACTATACCTAACCAAACCTAACATTACCATCACCGAAATCAAAGAATTCGACATTCCCAAAATATCCACAAAAGGTTCTTACCCCACAAAACCTAACCCAACCTAACCTAACCAACACCAAAATCAAAGAATCCGACATTGCCAAAATATCCACAAAACGTGCTTTCCTCACCATACCAAACCCAACCTAACCTTACCACCACCGAAATCAAAGAATTCGACATCGCCAAAAAATCCACAAAACGTGCTTTCCTCACTATATTTAACCCAACCTTACCTCACCATCACCGAAATCAAAGAATTGGACATTGCCAAAATATCCAAAAAACGTGCTTTCCTCACCAAACCTAACCCAACATAACCTTACCACCACCGAAATCAAAGAATTCGACATTGCCAAAATATCCAAAAAACGTGCAAACCTCACCAAACCTAACCCAACCTAACCTAACCATCACCGAAATGAAAGAATTCGACATCGCCAAAATATCCACAAAACGTGCTTTCCGCACTATATTTAACCCAACCTTACCTCACCATCACCGAAATCAAAGAATTCGACATTGCCAAAATATCCACAAAACGTGCTTTCATCACCAAACCTAACCCAACATAACCTTACCACCACCGAAATCAAAGAATCCGACATTGCCAAAATATCCACAAAACGTGCTTTCCTCACCATACTAAACCCAACCTAACCTTTCCACCACCGAAATCAAAGAATTCGACATCGCCAAAAAATCCACAAAACGTGCTTTCCTCACTATATTTAACCCAACCTTACCTCACCATCACCGAAATCAAAGAATTGGACACTGCCAAAATATCCACAAAACGTGCTTTCCTCACCAAACCTAACCCAACATAACCTTACCACCACTGAAATCAAAGAATTCGACATTGCCAAAATATCCACAAAACGTGCTTTCCTCGCCATACCAAACCCAACCTAACCTTACCACCACCGAAATCAAAGAATTCGACATTGCCAAAATATATACAAAACGTGCTTTCCTCAATATACCTAACCCAACCTAACCTAACCATCAACGAAATCAATGAATTCGACATTGCAAAAATATACAAAAAACGTGCAAATCTCACCAAACCTAACCCATCCTAACCTAACCATCACCGAAATGAAAGAATTCTACATCTCCAAAATTTCCACAAAACGTGCTTTCCTCACTATATTTAACCCAACCATACCTCACCATCACCGAAATCAAAGAATTCGACATTGCCAAAATATCCAAAAAACGTGCTTTCCACACCATACCTAACCCAACCTAACATAACCATCACCGAAATCAAAGAATTCGACATTCCCAAAATATCCACAAAACGTTCTTACCCCACAAAACCTAACCCAACCTAACCTAACCAACACCGAAATCAAAGAATCCGACATTGCCAAAATATCCACAAAACGTGCTTTCCTCACCATACCAAACCCAACCAAACCTTACCACCACGGAAATCAAAGAATTCGACATCGCCAAAAAATCCACAAAACGTACTTTCATCACTATATTTAACCCAACCTTACCTCACCACCACCGAAATCAAAGAATTCGACATTGCCAAAATATCAAAAAAACGTGCAAACCTCACCAAACTTAACCCAACCTAACCTAACCATCACCGAAATGAAAGAATTCGACATCGCCAAAATATCCACAAAACGTGCTTTCCTCACTATATTTAACCCAACCTTACCTCACCATCACCGAAATCAAAGAATTCGACATTGCCAAAATATCCAAAAATAGTGCTTACCCCACCATACCTAACCCAACCTAACATAACCATCACCGAAATCAAAGAATTCGACATTCGCAAAATATCCACAAAACGTTCTTACCCCACAAAACCTAACCCAACCTAACCTAACCAACACCGAAATCAAAGAATCCGACATTGCCAAAATATCCACAAAACGTGCTTTCCTCAACATACCAAACCCAACCTAACCTTACCACCACCGAAATCAAAGAATTCGACATCGCCAAAAAATCCACAAAACGTGCTTTCCTCACTATATTTAACCCAACCTTACCTCACCATCACCGAAATCAAAGAATTGGACATTGCCAAAATATCCACAAAACGTGCTTACCCCACCATACCTAACCCAACCTAACCTAACCATCACCGAAATCAAAGAATTCGACATTCCCAAAATATCCACAAAACGTTCTTACCCCACAAAACCTAACCCAACCTAACCTAACCAACACCGAAATCAAAGAATCCGACATTGCCAAAATATCCACAAAACGTGCTTTCCTCACCATATTAAACCCAACCTAACCTTACCACCACCGAAATCAAAGAATTCGACATTGCCAAAATATCCACAAAACGTGCTTTCCTCAATATACCTAACCCAACCTAACCTAACCATCACCGAAATCAATGAATTCGACATTGCAAAAATATACAAAAAACGTGCAAATCTCACCAAACCTAACCCATCCTAACCTAACCATCACCGAAATGAAAGAATTTTACATTTTCAAAATTTCCACAAAACGTGCTTTCCTCACTATATTTAACCCAACCTTACCTCACCATTACCGAAATCAAAGAATTCAAAATTGCCCAAATATCCAAAAACGTGCTTACCACACCATACCTAACCCAACCTAACATTACCATCACCGAAATCAAATAATTCGACATTCGCAAAATATCCGAAAAACGTGCTTTCCTCAACATACCAAACCCAACCTAACCTTACCACCACTTAAATCAAAGAATTTGACATCGCCAAAAAATCCACAAAACGTGCTTTCCTCACTATATTTAACCCAACCTTACCTCACCATCACCGAAATCAAAGAATTGGACATTGCCAAAATATCCACAAAACGTGCTTTCCTCACCATACCTGACCCAACCTAACCTAACCATCACCCAAATTAATGAATTCGACATTGCAAAAATATACAAAAAACGTGCAAATCTCGTCAAACCTAACCCATCCTAACCTTAACATCACCGAAATGAAAGAATTCTACACCGCCAAAATATCCACAAAACGTGCTTTCCTCACTATATTTATTCCAACCTTACCTCACCATCACCGAAATCAAAGAATTCGACATTGCCAAAATATCCACAAAACGTGCTTTCCTCACCATACCTAACCCAACCTAACCTAACCATCACCGAAATCAATGAATTCGACATTGCAAAATTATACAAAAAACGTGCAAACCTCACCAAACCTAACCCAACCTAACCTAACCAACACCGAAATCAAAGAATCCGACATTGCCAAAATATCCACAAAACGTGCTTTCCTCACCATACCAAACCCAACCAAACCTTACCACCACGGAAATCAAAGAATTCGACATCGCCAAAAAATCCACAAAACGTACTTTCATCACTATATTTAACCCAACCTTACCTCACCACCACCGAAATCAAAGAATTCGACATTGCCAAAATATCAAAAAAACGTGCAAACCTCACCAAACCTAACTCAACCTAACCTAACCATCACCGAAATGAAAGAATTCGACATCGCCAAAATATCCACAAAACGTGCTTTCCTCACTATATTTAACCCAACCTTATCTCACCATCACCGAAATCAAAGAATTCGACATTGCCAAAATATCCAAAAATAGTGCTTACCCCACCATACCTAACCCAACCTAACATAACCATCACCGAAATCAAAGAATTCGACATTCGCAAAATATCCACAAAACGTTCTTACCCCACAAAACCTAACCCAACCTAACCTAACCAACACCGAAATCAAAGAATCCGACATTGCCAAAATATCCACAAAACGTGCTTTCCTCAACATACCAAACCCAACCTAACCTTACCACCACCGAAATCAAAGAATTCGACATCGCCAAAAAATCCACAAAACGTGCTTTCCTCACTATATTTAACCCAACCTTACCTCACCATCACCGAAATCAAAGAATTGGACATTGCCAAAATATCCACAAAACGTGCTTACCCCACCATACCTAACCCAACCTAACCTAACCATCACCGAAATCAAAGAATTCGACATTCCCAAAATATCCACAAAACGTTCTTACCCCACAAAACCTAACCCAACCTAACCTAACCAACACCGAAATCAAAGAATCCGACATTGCCAAAATATCCACAAAACGTGCTTTCCTCACCATATTAAACCCAACCTAACCTTACCACCACCGAAATCAAAGAATTCGACATTGCCAAAATATCCACAAAACGTGCTTTCCTCAATATACCTAACCCAACCTAACCTAACCATCACCGAAATCAATGAATTCGACATTGCAAAAATATACAAAAAACGTGCAAATCTCACCAAACCTAACCCATCCTAACCTAACCATCACCGAAATGAAAGAATTTTACATTTTCAAAATTTCCACAAAACGTGCTTTCCTCACTTTATTTAACCCAACCTTACCTCACCATTACCGAAATCAAAGAATTCAAAATTGCCCAAATATCCAAAAACGTGCTTACCACACCATACCTAACCCAACCTAACATTACCATCACCGAAATCAAATAATTCGACATTCGCAAAATATCCGAAAAACGTGCTTTCCTCAACATACCAAACCCAACCTAACCTTACCACCACCGAAATCAAAGAATTTGACATCGCCAAAAAATCCACAAAACGTGCTTTCCTCACTATATTTAACCCAACCTTACCTCACCATCACCGAAATCAAAGAATTGGACATTGCCAAAATATCCACAAAACGTGCTTTCCTCACCATACCTGACCCAACCTAACCTAACCATCACCCAAATTAATGAATTCGACATTGCAAAAATATACAAAAAACGTGCAAATCTCGTCAAACCTAACCCATCCTAACCTTAACATCACCGAAATGAAAGAATTCTACACCGCCAAAATATCCACAAAACGTGCTTTCCTCACTATATTTATTCCAACCTTACCTCACCATCACCGAAATCAAAGGATTCGACATTGCCAAAATATCCACAAAACGTGCTTTCCTCACCATACCTAACCCAACCTAACCTAACCATCACCGAAATCAATGAATTCGACATTGCAAAATTATACAAAAAACGTGCAAACCTCACCAAACCTAACCCAACCTAACCTAACCATCACCGAAATGAAAGAATTGGACATCGCCAAAATATCCACAAAACGTGCTTTCCTCACTTTATTTAACCCAACCTTACCTCACTATCACCGAAATCAAAGAATCCGACATTGCCAAAATATCCACAAAACGTGCTTTCCTCACCATACCAAACCCAACCTAACCTTACCACCACCGAAATCAATGAATTCGACATTGCAAAAATATACAAAAAACGTGCAAACCTCACCAAACCTAACCTAACCTAACCTAACCATCAACGAAATGAAAGAATTCGACATCGCCAAAATATCCACAAAACGTTCTTACCCCACAAAACCTTACCCAACCTAACCTAACCAACACCGAAATCAAAGAATTCGACATTGACAAAATATCCACAAAACGTGGATTCCTCACCATATCTAACCCATTCTATCCTAACCAGCACCGAAATCAAAGAATTCGACATTGCTTAAATATCCACAAAACGTGCTTTTCTCACCATACCTAACCCAACCTAACCTATCCATCACCGAAACCAAAGAATTCGACATGCCAAAATATCCACAAAACGTGCTAACCTCACCATACCTAACCTTATCTAACCGAACCATCACCGAAATCAAAGAATTCGACATTGCCAAAATATCAAAAAAACGTGCAAACCTCACCAAACCTAACCCAACCTAACCTAACTATCGCCGAAATCAAAAAATTCGACATCGACAAAATATCCACAAAACGTGCTTTCTTCACTATATTTAACCCAACCTTACCTCACCATCACTGAAATCAAAGAATTCGACATTGCCAAAATATCCACAAAACGTGCTTTCCTTACCATACCAAACCAAACCTAACCTTACAACCACCGAAATCAAAGAATTCGACATCGCCAAAATATCCACAAAACGTGCTTACCTCACTATATTTAACCCAACCTTACCTCACCATCACCGAAATCAAAGAATTGGACATTGCCCAAATATCCACAAAACGTGCTTTCCTCACCATACCTAACCCAACCTTACCTCACCATCACCGAAATCAAAGAATTCGACATTGCCAAAATATCCACAAAACGTGCTTTCCTCACCAAATCTAACCCAACATAACCTTACCATCACCGAAATCAAAGAATTCGATATTGCCAATATATCCAAAAAACGTTCTTACCACACAAAACCCAACCCAACCTAACCTAACCATCACCGAAAACAAAGAATTGGACATTGCTTAAATATCCACAAAACGTGCTTTCCTCACCATACCTAACCCAACCTTACCTCACCATCACCGAAATCAAAGAATTCGACATTGCCAAAATATCCACAAAACGTGCTTTCCTCACCATATCTAACCCAACCTAACCTAACCATCACCGAAATCAAAGAATTCGATATTGCCAATATATCCAAAAAACGTTCTTACCACACAAAACCCAACCCAACCTAACCTAACCATCACCGAAATCAAAGAATTCGACATTGCCAAAATATCCACAAAACGTGCTTTCCTCACCATATCTAACCCAACCTAACCTTACCATCACCGAATTCAAAGAATTCGATATTGCCAATATATCCAAAAAACGTTCTTACCACACAAAACCCAACCCAACCTAACCTAACCATCACCGAAAACAAAGAATTGGACATTGCTTAAATATCCACAAAACGTGCTTTCCTCACCATACCTAACCCAACCTTACCTCACCATCACCGAAATCAAAGAATTCGACATTGCCAAAATATCCACAAAACGTGCTTTCCTCACCATATCTAACCCAACCTAACCTTACCATCACCGAAATCAAAGAATTCGATATTGCCAATATATCCAAAAAACGTTCTTACCACACAAAACCCAACCCAACCTAACCTAACCATCACCGAAAACAAAGAATTGGACATTGCTTAAATATCCACAAAACGTGCTTTCCTCACCATACCTAACCCAACCTAACCTAACCATCACCGAAATCAAAGAATTCGACATCGCCAAAATATCCACAAAACGTGCTTACCTCACTATATTTAACCCAACCTTACCTCACCATCACCGAAATCAAAGAATTGGACATTGCCCAAATATCCACAAAACGTGCTTTCCTCACCATACCTAACCCAACCTTACCTCACCATTACCGAAATCAAAGAATTCGACATTGCCAAAATATCCACAAAACGTGCTTTCCTCACCATATCTAACCCAACCTAACCTTACCATCACCGAAATCAATGAATTCGACATTGCAAAAATATACAAAAAACGTGCAAACCTCACCAAACCTAACCCAACCTAACCTTACCATCACCGAAATCAAAGAATTCAACATTGCCAAAATATCCACAAAACGTGTTTTTCCTCACCATACCTAACCCAACCTAACCTAACCATCACCGAAATCAAAGAATTCGATATTGCCAATATATCCAAAAAACGTTCTTACCACACAAAACCCAACCCATCCTAACCTAACCATCACCGAAATCAAAGAATTCGACATTGCCAAAATATCCACAAAACGTGCTTACCCCACCAAATCTAACCCAACCTTACCTAACCAACACCGAAATCAAAGAATTCGACATTGCCAAAATATCCACAAAACGTGCAATTTCACCAAACCTAACCCAACCTAACCTAACCATCGCTGAAATCAAAGAATTCGACACCGCCAAAATATCCACAAAACGTGCTTTCTTCACTATATTTAAACCATCCTAACCTAACCAACACCGAAATCAAAGAATTCGACATTGCCAAAATATCCACAAAACGTGCTTTCCTCACCATACCTAACCCAACCTTACCTCACCATCACCGAAATCAAAGAATTCGACATTGCCAAAATATCCACAAAACGTGCTTTCCTCACCATATCTAACCCAACCTAACCTTACCATCACCGAAATCAAAGAATTCGATATTGCCAATATATCCAAAAAACGTTCTTACCACACAAAACCCAACCCAACCTAACCTAACCATCACCGAAAACAAAGAATTAAACATTGCCCAAATATCCACAAAACGTGCTTTCCTCACCATACCTAACCCAACCTTACCTCACCATCACCGAAATCAAAGAATTCGACATTGCCAAAATATCCACAAAACGTGCTTACCTCACCATATCTAACCCAACCTAACCTAACCATCACCGAAATCAAAGAATTCGATATTGCCAATATATCCAAAAAACGTTCTTACCACACAAAACCCAACCCAACCTAACCTAACCATCACCGAAATCAAAGAATTCGACATTGCCAAAATATCCACAAAACGTGCTTACCCCACCATATCTAACCCAACCTTACCTAACCAACACCGAAATCAAAGAATTCGACATTGCCAAAATATCCACAAAACGTGCAATTTCACCAAACCTAACCCAACCTAACCTAACCATCGCTGAAATCAAAGAATTCGACACCGCCAAAATATCCACAAAACGTGCTTTCTTCACTATATTTAACCCATCCTAACCTAACCATCACCGAAATCAAAGAATTCGACATTGCCAAAATATCTACAAAACGTGCTTTCCTCACCATACCTAACCCAACATAACCTTACCACCACCGAAATCAAAGAATTCGACATCGACAAAATATCCACAAAACGTGCTTTCTTCACTATATTTAACCCAACCTTACCTCACCATCACTGAAATCAAAGAATTCGACATTGCCAAAATATCCACAAAACGTGCTTTCCTCACCATACCAAACCAAACCTAACCTTACAACCACCGAAATCAAAGAATTCGACATCGCCAAAATATCCACAAAACGTGCTTACCTCACTATATTTAACCTAACCTTAACTCACCATCACCGAAATCAAAGAATTGGACATTGCCCAAATATCCACAAAACGTGCTTTCCTCACCATACCTAACCCAACCTTACCTCACCATCACCGAAATCAAAGAATTCGACATTGCCAAAATATCCACAAAACGTGCTTTCCTCACCATATCTAACCCAACCTAACCTTACCATCACCGAAATCAATGAATTCGACATTGCAAAAATATACAAAAAACGTGCAAACCTCACCAAACCTAACCCAACCTAACCTAACCATCAACGAAATGAAAGAATTCGACATCGCTAAAATATCCACAAAACGTTCTTACCCCACAAAACCCAACCCAACCTAACCTAACCATCACCGAAATCAAAGAATTCGACATTGCCAAAATATCCACAAAACGTTCTTACCCCACAAAACCTAACCCAACCTAACCTAACCAACACCGAAATCAAAGAATCCGACATTGCCAAAATATCCACAAAACGTGCTTTCCTCAACATACCAAACCCAACCTAACCTTACCACCACCGAAATCAAAGAATTCGACATCGCCAAAAAATCCACAAAACGTGCTTTCCTCACTATATTTAACCCAACCTTACCTCACCATCACCGAAATCAAAGAATTGGACATTGCCAAAATATCCACAAAACGTGCTTACCCCACCATACCTAACCCAACCTAACCTAACCATCACCGAAATCAAAGAATTCGACATTCCCAAAATATCCACAAAACGTTCTTACCCCACAAAACCTAACCCAACCTAACCTAACCAACACCGAAATCAAAGAATCCGACATTGCCAAAATATCCACAAAACGTGCTTTCCTCACCATATTAAACCCAACCTAACCTTACCACCACCGAAATCAAAGAATTCGACATTGCCAAAATATCCACAAAACGTGCTTTCCTCAATATACCTAACCCAACCTAACCTAACCATCACCGAAATCAATGAATTCGACATTGCAAAAATATACAAAAAACGTGCAAATCTCACCAAACCTAACCCATCCTAACCTAACCATCACCGAAATGAAAGAATTTTACATTTTCAAAATTTCCACAAAACGTGCTTTCCTCACTATATTTAACCCAACCTTACCTCACCATTACCGAAATCAAAGAATTCAAAATTGCCCAAATATCCAAAAACGTGCTTACCACACCATACCTAACCCAACCTAACATTACCATCACCGAAATCAAATAATTCGACATTCGCAAAATATCCGAAAAACGTGCTTTCCTCAACATACCAAACCCAACCTAACCTTACCACCACCGAAATCAAAGAATTTGAAATCGCCAAAAAATCCACAAAACGTGCTTTCCTCACTATATTTAACCCAACCTTACCTCACCATCACCGAAATCAAAGAATTGGACATTGCCAAAATATCCACAAAACGTGCTTTCCTCACCATACCTGACCCAACCTAACCTAACCATCACCCAAATTAATGAATTCGACATTGCAAAAATATACAAAAAACGTGCAAATCTCGTCAAACCTAACCCATCCTAACCTCACCATCACCGAAATCAAAGAATTCGACATTGCCAAAATATCCACAAAACGTGCTTTCCTCACCAAATCTAACCCAACATAACCTTACCATCACCGAAATCAAAGAATTCGATATTGCCAATATATCCAAAAAACGTTCTTACCACACAAAACCCAACCCAACCTAACCTAACCATCACCGAAAACAAAGAATTGGACATTGCTTAAATATCCACAAAACGTGCTTTCCTCACCATACCTAACCCAACCTTACCTCACCATCACCGAAATCAAAGAATTCGACATTGCCAAAATATCCACAAAACGTGCTTTCCTCACCATATCTAACCCAACCTAACCTAACCATCACCGAAATCAAAGAATTCGATATTGCCAATATATCCAAAAAACGTTCTTACCACACAAAACCCAACCCAACCTAACCTAACCATCACCGAAATCAAAGAATTCGACATTGCCAAAATATCCACAAAACGTGCTTTCCTCACCATATCTAACCCAACCTAACCTTACCATCACCGAATTCAAAGAATTCGATATTGCCAATATATCCAAAAAACGTTCTTACCACACAAAACCCAACCCAACCTAACCTAACCATCACCGAAAACAAAGAATTGGACATTGCTTAAATATCCACAAAACGTGCTTTCCTCACCATACCTAACCCAACCTTACCTCACCATCACCGAAATCAAAGAATTCGACATTGCCAAAATATCCACAAAACGTGCTTTCCTCACCATATCTAACCCAACCTAACCTTACCATCACCGAAATCAAAGAATTCGATATTGCCAATATATCCAAAAAACGTTCTTACCACACAAAACCCAACCCAACCTAACCTAACCATCACCGAAAACAAAGAATTGGACATTGCTTAAATATCCACAAAACGTGCTTTCCTCACCATACCTAACCCAACCTAACCTAACCATCACCGAAATCAAAGAATTCGACATCGCCAAAATATCCACAAAACGTGCTTACCTCACTATATTTAACCCAACCTTACCTCACCATCACCGAAATCAAAGAATTGGACATTGCCCAAATATCCACAAAACGTGCTTTCCTCACCATACCTAACCCAACCTTACCTCACCATTACCGAAATCAAAGAATTCGACATTGCCAAAATATCCACAAAACGTGCTTTCCTCACCATATCTAACCCAACCTAACCTTACCATCACCGAAATCAATGAATTCGACATTGCAAAAATATACAAAAAACGTGCAAACCTCACCAAACCTAACCCAACCTAACCTTACCATCACCGAAATCAAAGAATTCAACATTGCCAAAATATCCACAAAACGTGTTTTTCCTCACCATACCTAACCCAACCTAACCTAACCATCACCGAAATCAAAGAATTCGATATTGCCAATATATCCAAAAAACGTTCTTACCACACAAAACCCAACCCATCCTAACCTAACCATCACCGAAATCAAAGAATTCGACATTGCCAAAATATCCACAAAACGTGCTTACCCCACCAAATCTAACCCAACCTTACCTAACCAACACCGAAATCAAAGAATTCGACATTGCCAAAATATCCACAAAACGTGCAATTTCACCAAACCTAACCCAACCTAACCTAACCATCGCTGAAATCAAAGAATTCGACACCGCCAAAATATCCACAAAACGTGCTTTCTTCACTATATTTAAACCATCCTAACCTAACCAACACCGAAATCAAAGAATTCGACATTGCCAAAATATCCACAAAACGTGCTTTCCTCACCATACCTAACCCAACCTTACCTCACCATCACCGAAATCAAAGAATTCGACATTGCCAAAATATCCACAAAACGTGCTTTCCTCACCATATCTAACCCAACCTAACCTTACCATCACCGAAATCAAAGAATTCGATATTGCCAATATATCCAAAAAACGTTCTTACCACACAAAACCCAACCCAACCTAACCTAACCATCACCGAAAACAAAGAATTGGACATTGCCCAAATATCCACAAAACGTGCTTTCCTCACCATACCTAACCCAACCTTACCTCACCATCACCGAAATCAAAGAATTCGACATTGCCAAAATATCCACAAAACGTGCTTACCTCACCATATCTAACCCAACCTAACCTAACCATCACCGAAATCAAAGAATTCGATATTGCCAATATATCCAAAAAACGTTCTTACCACACAAAACCCAACCCAACCTAACCTAACCATCACCGAAATCAAAGAATTCGACATTGCCAAAATATCCACAAAACGTGCTTACCCCACCATATCTAACCCAACCTTACCTAACCAACACCGAAATCAAAGAATTCGACATTGCCAAAATATCCACAAAACGTGCAATTTCACCAAACCTAACCCAACCTAACCTAACCATCGCTGAAATCAAAGAATTCGACACCGCCAAAATATCCACAAAACGTGCTTTCTTCACTATATTTAACCCATCCTAACCTAACCATCACCGAAATCAAAGAATTCGACATTGCCAAAATATCTACAAAACGTGCTTTCCTCACCATACCTAACCCAACATAACCTTACCACCACCGAAATCAAAGAATTCGACATCGACAAAATATCCACAAAACGTGCTTTCTTCACTATATTTAACCCAACCTTACCTCACCATCACTGAAATCAAAGAATTCGACATTGCCAAAATATCCACAAAACGTGCTTTCCTCACCATACCAAACCAAACCTAACCTTACAACCACCGAAATCAAAGAATTCGACATCGCCAAAATATCCACAAAACGTGCTTACCTCACTATATTTAACCTAACCTTAACTCACCATCACCGAAATCAAAGAATTGGACATTGCCCAAATATCCACAAAACGTGCTTTCCTCACCATACCTAACCCAACCTTACCTCACCATCACCGAAATCAAAGAATTCGACATTGCCAAAATATCCACAAAACGTGCTTTCCTCACCATATCTAACCCAACCTAACCTTACCATCACCGAAATCAATGAATTCGACATTGCAAAAATATACAAAAAACGTGCAAACCTCACCAAACCTAACCCAACCTAACCTAACCATCAACGAAATGAAAGAATTCGACATCGCTAAAATATCCACAAAACGTTCTTACCCCACAAAACCCAACCCAACCTAACCTAACCATCACCGAAATCAAAGAATTCGACATTGCCAAAATATCCACAAAACGTTCTTACCCCACAAAACCTAACCCAACCTAACCTAACCAACACCGAAATCAAAGAATCCGACATTGCCAAAATATCCACAAAACGTGCTTTCCTCAACATACCAAACCCAACCTAACCTTACCACCACCGAAATCAAAGAATTCGACATCGCCAAAAAATCCACAAAACGTGCTTTCTTCACTATATTTAACCCAACCTTACCTCACCATCACCGAAATCAAAGAATTGGACATTGCCAAAATATCCACAAAACGTGCTTACCCCACCATACCTAACCCAACCTAACCTAACCATCACCGAAATCAAAGAATTCGACATTCCCAAAATATCCACAAAACGTTCTTACCCCACAAAACCTAACCCAACCTAACCTAACCAACACCGAAATCAAAGAATCCGACATTGCCAAAATATCCACAAAACGTGCTTTCCTCACCATATTAAACCCAACCTAACCTTACCACCACCGAAATCAAAGAATTCGACATTGCCAAAATATCCACAAAACGTGCTTTCCTCAATATACCTAACCCAACCTAACCTAACCATCACCGAAATCAATGAATTCGACATTGCAAAAATATACAAAAAACGTGCAAATCTCACCAAACCTAACCCATCCTAACCTAACCATCACCGAAATGAAAGAATTTTACATTTTCAAAATTTCCACAAAACGTGCTTTCCTCACTATATTTAACCCAACCTTACCTCACCATTACCGAAATCAAAGAATTCAAAATTGCCCAAATATCCAAAAACGTGCTTACCACACCATACCTAACCCAACCTAACATTACCATCACCGAAATCAAATAATTCGACATTCGCAAAATATCCGAAAAACGTGCTTTCCTCAACATACCAAACCCAACCTAACCTTACCACCACCGAAATCAAAGAATTTGAAATCGCCAAAAAATCCACAAAACGTGCTTTCCTCACTATATTTAACCCAACCTTACCTCACCATCACCGAAATCAAAGAATTGGACATTGCCAAAATATCCACAAAACGTGCTTTCCTCACCATACCTGACCCAACCTAACCTAACCATCACCCAAATTAATGAATTCGACATTGCAAAAATATACAAAAAACGTGCAAATCTCGTCAAACCTAACCCATCCTAACCTTAACATCACCGAAATGAAAGAATTCTACACCGCCAAAATATCCACAAAACGTGCTTTCCTCACTATATTTATTCCAACCTTACCTCACCATCACCGAAATCAAAGAATTCGACATTGCCAAAATATCCACAAAACGTGCTTTCCTCACCATACCTAACCCAACCTAACCTAACCATCACCGAAATCAATGAATTCGACATTGCAAAATTATACAAAAAACGTGCAAACCTCACCAAACCTAACCCAACCTAACCTAACCAACACCGAAATCAAAGAATCCGACATTGCCAAAATATCCACAAAACGTGCTTTCCTCACCATACCAAACCCAACCAAACCTTACCACCACGGAAATCAAAGAATTCGACATCGCCAAAAAATCCACAAAACGTACTTTCATCACTATATTTAACCCAACCTTACCTCACCACCACCGAAATCAAAGAATTCGACATTGCCAAAATATCAAAAAAACGTGCAAACCTCACCAAACCTAACCCAACCTAACCTAACCATCACCGAAATGAAAGAATTCGACATCGCCAAAATATCCACAAAACGTGCTTTCCTCACTATATTTAACCCAACCTTACCTCACCATCACCGAAATCAAAGAATTCGACATTGCCAAAATATCCAAAAATAGTGCTTACCCCACCATACCTAACCCAACCTAACATAACCATCACCGAAATCAAAGAATTCGACATTCGCAAAATATCCACAAAACGTTCTTACCCCACAAAACCTAACCCAACCTAACCTAACCAACACCGAAATCAAAGAATCCGACATTGCCAAAATATCCACAAAACGTGCTTTCCTCAACATACCAAACCCAACCTAACCTTACCACCACCGAAATCAAAGAATTCGACATCGCCAAAAAATCCACAAAACGTGCTTTCCTCACTATATTTAACCCAACCTTACCTCACCATCACCGAAATCAAAGAATTGGACATTGCCAAAATATCCACAAAACGTGCTTACCCCACCATACCTAACCCAACCTAACCTAACCATCACCGAAATCAAAGAATTCGACATTCCCAAAATATCCACAAAACGTTCTTACCCCACAAAAACTAACCCAACCTAACCTAACCAACACCGAAATCAAAGAATCCGACATTGCCAAAATATCCACAAAACGTGCTTTCCTCACCATATTAAACCCAACCTAACCTTACCACCACCGAAATCAAAGAATTCGACATTGCCAAAATATCCACAAAACGTGCTTTCCTCAATATACCTAACCCAACCTAACCTAACCATCACCGAAATCAATGAATTCGACATTGCAAAAATATACAAAAAACGTGCAAATCTCACCAAACCTAACCCATCCTAACCTAACCATCACCGAAATGAAAGAATTTTACATTTTCAAAATTTCCACAAAACGTGCTTTTCTCACTATATTTAACCCAACCTTACCTCACCATTACCGAAATCAAAGAATTCAAAATTGCCCAAATATCCAAAAACGTGCTTACCACACCATACCTAACCCAACCTAACATTACCATCACCGAAATCAAATAATTCGACATTCGCAAAATATCCGAAAAACGTGCTTTCCTCAACATACCAAACCCAACCTAACCTTACCACCACCGAAATCAAAGAATTTGACATCGCCAAAAAATCCACAAAACGTGCTTTCCTCACTATATTTAACCCAACCTTACCTCACCATCACCGAAATCAAAGAATTGGACATTGCCAAAATATCCACAAAACGTGCTTTCCTCACCATACCTGACCCAACCTAACCTAACCATCACCCAAATTAATGAATTCGACATTGCAAAAATATACAAAAAACGTGCAAATCTCGTCAAACCTAACCCATCCTAACCTTAACATCACCGAAATGAAAGAATTCTACACCGCCAAAATATCCACAAAACGTGCTTTCCTCACTATATTTATTCCAACCTTACCTCACCATCACCGAAATCAAAGAATTCGACATTGCCAAAATATCCACAAAACGTGCTTTCCTCACCATACCTAACCCAACCTAACCTAACCATCACCGAAATCAATGAATTCGACATTGCAAAATTATACAAAAAACGTGCAAACCTCACCAAACCTAACCCAACCTAACCTAACCATCACCGAAATGAAAGAATTGGACATCGCCAAAATATCCACAAAACGTGCTTTCCTCACTTTATTTAACCCAACCTTACCTCACTATCACCGAAATCAAAGAATCCGACATTGCCAAAATATCCACAAAACGTGCTTTCCTCACCATACCAAACCCAACCTAACCTTACCACCACCGAAATCAATGAATTCGACATTGCAAAAATATACAAAAAACGTGCAAACCTCACCAAACCTAACCCAACCTAACCTAACCATCAACGAAATGAAAGAATTCGACATCGCCAAAATATCCACAAAACGTTCTTACCCCACAAAACCTTACCCAACCTAACCTAACCAACACCGAAATCAAAGAATTCGACATTGACAAAATATCCACAAAACGTGGATTCCTCACCATATCTAACCCATTCTATCCTAACCAGCACCGAAATCAAAGAATTCGACATTGCTTAAATATCCACAAAACGTGCTTTTCTCACCATACCTAACCCAACCTAACCTATCCATCACCGAAACCAAAGAATTCGACATGCCAAAATATCCACAAAACGTGCTAACCTCACCATACCTAACCTTATCTAACCGAACCATCACCGAAATCAAAGAATTCGACATTGCCAAAATATCAAAAAAACGTGCAAACCTCACCAAACCTATACCAACCTAACCTAACTATCGCCGAAATCAAAAAATTCGACATCGACAAAATATCCACAAAACGTGCTTTCTTCACTATATTTAACCCAACCTTACCTCACCATCACTGAAATCAAAGAATTCGACATTGCCAAAATATCCACAAAACGTGCTTTCCTTACCATACCAAACCAAACCTAACCTTACAACCACCGAAATCAAAGAATTCGACATCGCCAAAATATCCACAAAACGTGCTTACCTCACTATATTTAACCCAACCTTACCTCACCATCACCGAAATCAAAGAATTGGACATTGCCCAAATATCCACAAAACGTGCTTTCCTCACCATACCTAACCCAACCTTACCTCACCATCACCGAAATCAAAGAATTCGACATTGCCAAAATATCCACAAAACGTGCTTTCCTCACCATATCTAACCCAACATAACCTTACCATCACCGAAATCAAAGAATTCGATATTGCCAATATATCCAAAAAACGTTCTTACCACACAAAACCCAACCCAACCTAACCTAACCATCACCGAAAACAAAGAATTGGACATTGCTTAAATATCCACAAAACGTGCTTTCCTCACCATACCTAACCCAACCTTACCTCACCATCACCGAAATCAAAGAATTCGACATTGCCAAAATATCCACAAAACGTGCTTTCCTCACCATATCTAACCCAACCTAACCTAACCATCACCGAAATCAAAGAATTCGATATTGCCAATATATCCAAAAAACGTTTTTACCACACAAAACCCAACCCAACCTAACCTAACCATCACCGAAATCAAAGAATTCGACATTGCCAAAATATCCACAAAACGTGCTTTCCTCACCATATCTAACCCAACCTAACCTTACCATCACCGAATTCAAAGAATTCGATATTGCCAATATATCCAAAAAACGTTCTTACCACACAAAACCCAACCCAACCTAACCTAACCATCACCGAAAACAAAGAATTGGACATTGCTTAAATATCCACAAAACGTGCTTTCCTCACCATACCTAACCCAACCTTACCTCACCATCACCGAAATCAAAGAATTCGACATTGCAAAAATATCCACAAAACGTGCTTTCCTCACCATATCTAACCCAACCTAACCTTACCATCACCGAAATCAAAGAATTCGATATTGCCAATATATCCAAAAAACGTTCTTACCACACAAAACCCAACCCAACCTAACCTAACCATCACCGAAAACAAAGAATTGGACATTGCTTAAATATCCACAAAACGTGCTTTCCTCACCATACCTAACCCAACCTTACCTCACCATCACCGAAATCAAAGAATTCGACATTGCCAAAATATCCACAAAACGTGCTTTCCTCACCATATCTAACCCAACCTAACCTAACCATCACCGAAATCAAAGAATTCGATATTGCCAATATATCCAAAAAACGTTCTTACCACACAAAACCCAACCCAACCTAACCTAACCATCACCGAAATCAAAGAATTCGACATCGCCAAAATATCCACAAAACGTGCTTACCTCACTATATTTAACCCAACCTTACCTCACCATCACCGAAATCAAAGAATTGGACATTGCCCAAATATCCACAAAACGTGCTTTCCTCACCATACCTAACCCAACCTTACCTCACCATTACCGAAATCAAAGAATTCGACATTGCCAAAATATCCACAAAACGTGCTTTCCTCACCATATCTAACCCAACCTAACCTTACCATCACCGAAATCAATGAATTCGACATTGCAAAAATATACAAAAAACGTGCAAACCTCACCAAACCTAACCCAACCTAACCTTACCATCACCGAAATCAAAGAATTCGATATTGCCAATATATCCAAAAAACGTTCTTACCACACAAAACCCAACCCATCCTAACCTAACCATCACCGAAATCAAAGAATTCGACATTGCCAAAATATCCACAAAACGTGCTTACCCCACCATATCTAACCCAACCTTACCTTACCAACACCGAAATCAAAGAATTCGACATTGCCAAAATATCCACAAAACGTGCAATTTCACCAAACCTAACCCAACCTAACCTAACCATCGCTGAAATCAAAGAATTCGACACCGCCAAAATATCCACAAAACGTGCTTTCTTCACTATATTTAAACCATCCTAACCTAACCAACACCGAAATCAAAGAATTCGACATTGCCAAAATATCCACAAAACGTGCTTTCCTCACCATACCTAACCCAACCTTACCTCACCATCACCGAAATCAAAGAATTCGACATTGCCAAAATATCCACAAAACGTGCTTTCCTCACCATATCTAACCCAACCTAACCTTACCATCACCGAAATCAAAGAATTCGATATTGCCAATATATCCAAAAAACGTTCTTACCACACAAAACCCAACCCAACCTAACCTAACCATCACCGAAAACAAAGAATTGGACATTGCCCAAATATCCACAAAACGTGCTTTCCTCACCATACCTAACCCAACCTTACCTCACCATCACCGAAATCAAAGAATTCGACATTGCCAAAATATCCACAAAACGTGCTTTCCTCACCATATCTAACCCAACCTAACCTAACCATCACCGAAATCAAAGAATTCGATATTGCCAATATATCCAAAAAACGTTCTTACCACACAAAACCCAACCCAACCTAACCTAACCATCACCGAAATCAAAGAATTCGACATTGCCAAAATATCCACAAAACGTGCTTACCCCACCATATCTAACCCAACCTTACCTAACCAACACCGAAATCAAAGAATTCGACATTGCCAAAATATCCACAAAACGTGCAATTTCACCAAACCTAACCCAACCTAACCTAACCATCGCTGAAATCAAAGAATTCGACACCGCCAAAATATCCACAAAACGTGCTTTCTTCACTATATTTAACCCATCCTAACCTAACCATCACCGAAATCAAAGAATTCGACATTGCCAAAATATCTACAAAACGTGCTTACCTCACCATACCTAACCCAACATAACCTTACCACCACCGAAATCAAAGAATTCGACATCGACAAAATATCCACAAAACGTGCTTTCTTCACTATATTTAACCCAACCTTACCTCACCATCACTGAAATCAAAGAATTCGACATTGCCAAAATATCCACAAAACGTGCTTTCCTCACCATACCAAACCAAACCTAACCTTACAACCACCGAAATCAAAGAATTCGACATCGCCAAAATATCCACAAAACGTGCTTACCTCACTATATTTAACCTAACCTTAACTCACCATCACCGAAATCAAAGAATTGGACATTGCCAAAATATCCACAAAACGTGCTTTCTTCACCATATCTAACCCAACCTAACCTTACCATCACCGAAATCAATGAATTCGACATTGCAAAAATATACAAAAAACGTGCAAACCTCACCAAACCTAACCCAACCTAACCTAACCATCAACGAAATGAAAGAATTCGACATCGCTAAAATATCCACAAAACGTTCTTACCCCACAAAACCCAACCCAACCTAACCTAACCATCACCGAAATCAAAGAATTCGACATTGCCAAAATATCCACAAAACGTGCTTACCCCACCATATCTAACCCAACCTTACCTAACCAACACCGAAATCAAAGAATTCGACATTGCCAAAATATCCACAAAACGTGCAATTTCACCAAACCTAACCCAACCTAACCTAACCATCGCTGAAATCAAAGAATTCGACACCGCCAAAATATCCACAAAACGTGCTTTCTTCACTATATTTAACCCATCCTAACCTAACCATCACCGAAATCAAAGAATTCGACATTGCCAAAATATCTACAAAACGTGCTTTCCTCACCATACCTAACCCAACATAACCTTACCACCACCGAAATCAAAGAATTCGACATCGACAAAATATCCACAAAACGTGCTTTCTTCACTATATTTAACCCAACCTTACCTCACCATCACTGAAATCAAAGAATTCGACATTGCCAAAATATCCACAAAACGTGCTTTCCTCACCATACCAAACCAAACCTAACCTTACAACCACCGAAATCAAAGAATTCGACATCGCCAAAATATCCACAAAACGTGCTTACCTCACTATATTTAACCTAACCTTACCTCACCATCACCGAAATCAAAGAATTGGACATTGCCCAAATATCCACAAAACGTGCTTTCCTCACCATACCTAACCCAACCTTACCTAACCATCACCGAAATCAAAGAATTCGACATTGCCAAAATATCCACAAAACGTGCTTTCCTCACCATATCTAACCCAACCTAACCTTACCATCACCGAAATCAATGAATTCGACATTGCAAAAATATACAAAAAACGTGCAAACCTCACCAAACCTAACCCAACCTAACCTTACCATCACCGAAATCAAAGAATTCAACATTGCCAAAATATCCACAAAACGTGCTTTCCTCACTATATTTATTCCAACCTTACCTCACCATCACCGAAATCAAAGAATTCGACATTGCCAAAATATCCACAAAACGTGCTTTCCTCACCATACCTAACCCAACCTAACCTAACCATCACCGAAATCAATGAATTCGACATTGCAAAATTATACAAAAAACGTGCAAACCTCACCAAACCTAACCCAACCTAACCTAACCATCACCGAAATGAAAGAATTGGACATCGCCAAAATATCCACAAAACGTGCTTACCCCACCATACCTAACCCAACCTAACCTAACCATCACCGAAATCAAAGAATTCGACATTCCCAAAATATCCACAAAACGTTCTTACCCCACAAAACCTAACCCAACCTAACCTAACCAACACCGAAATCAAAGAATCCGACATTGCCAAAATATCCACAAAACGTGGTTTCCTCACCATACCAAACCCAACCTAACCTTACCACCACCGAAATCAAAGAATTCGACATTGCCAAAATATCCACAAAACGTGCTTTCCTCAATATACCTAACCCAACCTAACCTTACCATCACCGAAATCAATGAATTCGACATTGCAAAAATATACAAAAAACGTGCAAATCTCACCAAACCTAACCCATCCTAACCTAACCATCACCGAAATGAAAGAATTCTACATCTTCAAAATTTCCACAAAACGTGCTTTCCTCACTATATTTAACCCAACCTTACCTCACCATTACCGAAATCAAAGAATTCAAAATTGCCCAAATATCCAAAAAACGTGCTTACCACACCTTTACTAACCCAACCTAACATTACCATCACCGAAATCAAATAATTCGACATTCGCAAAATATCCGAAAAACGTGCTTTCCTCAACATACCAAACCCAACCTAACCTTACCACCACCGAAATCAAAGAATTTGACATCGCCAAAAAATCCACAAAACGTGCTTTCCTCACTATATTTAACCCAACCTTACCTCACCATCACCGAAATCAAAGAATTGGACATTGCCAAAATATCCACAAAACGTGCTTTCCTCACCATACCTGACCCAACCTAACCTAACCATCACCCAAATTAATGAATTCGACATTGCAAAAATATACAAAAAACGTGCAAATCTCGTCAAACCTAACCCATCCTAACCTTAACATCACCGAAATGAAAGAATTCTACACCGCCAAAATATCCACAAAACGTGCTTTCCTCACTATATTTATTCCAACCTTACCTCACCATCACCGAAATCAAAGAATTCGACATTGCCAAAATATCCACAAAACGTGCTTTCCTCACCATACCTAACCCAACCTAACCTAACCATCACCGAAATCAATGAATTCGACATTGCAAAATTATACAAAAAACGTGCAAACCTCACCAAACCTAACCCAACCTAACCTAACCATCACCGAAATGAAAGAATTGGACATCGCCAAAATATCCACAAAACGTGCTTTCCTCACTTTATTTAACCCAACCTTACCTCACTATCACCGAAATCAAAGAATCCGACATTGCCAAAATATCCACAAAACGTGCTTTCCTCACCATACCAAACCCAACCTAACCTTACCACCACCGAAATCAATGAATTCGACATTGCAAAAATATACAAAAAACGTGCAAACCTCACCAAACCTAACCCAACCTAACCTAACCATCAACGAAATGAAAGAATTCGACATCGCCAAAATATCCACAAAACGTTCTTACCCCACAAAACCTTACCCAACCTAACCTAACCAACACCGAAATCAAAGAATTCGACATTGACAAAATATCCACAAAACGTGGATTCCTCACCATATCTAACCCATTCTATCCTAACCAGCACCGAAATCAAAGAATTCGACATTGCTTAAATATCCACAAAACGTGCTTTTCTCACCATACCTAACCCAACCTAACCTATCCATCACCGAAACCAAAGAATTCGACATGCCAAAATATCCACAAAACGTGCTAACCTCACCATACCTAACCTTATCTAACCGAACCATCACCGAAATCAAAGAATTCGACATTGCCAAAATATCAAAAAAACGTGCAAACCTCACCAAACCTAACCCAACCTAACCTAACTATCGCCGAAATCAAAAAATTCGACATCGACAAAATATCCACAAAACGTGCTTTCTTCACTATATTTAACCCAACCTTACCTCACCATCACTGAAATCAAAGAATTCGACATTGCCAAAATATCCACAAAACGTGCTTTCCTTACCATACCAAACCAAACCTAACCTTACAACCACCGAAATCAAAGAATTCGACATCGCCAAAATATCCACAAAACGTGCTTACCTCACTATATTTAACCCAACCTTACCTCACCATCACCGAAATCAAAGAATTGGACATTGCCCAAATATCCACAAAACGTGCTTTCCTCACCATACCTAACCCAACCTTACCTCACCATCACCGAAATCAAAGAATTCGACATTGCCAAAATATCCACAAAACGTGCTTTCCTCACCATATCTAACCCAACATAACCTTACCATCACCGAAATCAAAGAATTCGATATTGCCAATATATCCAAAAAACGTTCTTACCACACAAAACCCAACCCAACCTAACCTAACCATCACCGAAAACAAAGAATTGGACATTGCTTAAATATCCACAAAACGTGCTTTCCTCACCATACCTAACCCAACCTTACCTCACCATCACCGAAATCAAAGAATTCGACATTGCCAAAATATCCACAAAACGTGCTTTCCTCACCATATCTAACCCAACCTAACCTAACCATCACCGAAATCAAAGAATTCGATATTGCCAATATATCCAAAAAACGTTCTTACCACACAAAACCCAACCCAACCTAACCTAACCATCACCGAAAACAAAGAATTGGACATTGCTTAAATATCCACAAAACGTGCTTTCCTCACCATACCTAACCCAACCTTACCTCACCATCACCGAAATCAAAGAATTCGACATTGCCAAAATATCCACAAAACGTGTTTTCCTCACCATATCTAACCCAACCTAACCTTACCATCACCGAAATCAAAGAATTCGATATTGCCAATATATCCAAAAAACGTTCTTACCACACAAAACCCAACCCAACCTAACCTAACCATCACCGAAAACAAAGAATTGGACATTGCTTAAATATCCACAAAACGTGCTTTCCTCACCATACCTAACCCAACCTTACCTCACCATCACCGAAATCAAAGAATTCGACATTGCCAAAATATCCACAAAACGTGCTTTCCTCACCATATCTAACCCAACCTAACCTAACCATCACCGAAATCAAAGAATTCGATATTGCCAATATATCCAAAAAACGTTCTTACCACACAAAACCCAACCCAACCTAACCTAACCATCACCGAAATCAAAGAATTCGACATCGCCAAAATATCCACAAAACGTGCTTACCTCACTATATTTAACCCAACCTTACCTCACCATCACCGAAATCAAAGAATTGGACATTGCCCAAATATCCACAAAACGTGCTTTCCTCACCATACCTAACCCAACCTTACCTCACCATTACCGAAATCAAAGAATTCGACATTGCCAAAATATCCACAAAACGTGCTTTCTTCACCATATCTAACCCAACCTAACCTTACCATCACCGAAATCAATGAATTCGACATTGCAAAAATATACAAAAAACGTGCAAACCTCACCAAACCTAACCCAACCTAACCTTACTATCACCGAAATCAAAGAATTCAACATTGCCAAAATATCCACAAAACGTGTTTTTCCTCACCATACCTAACCCAACCTAACCTAACCATCACCGAAATCAAAGAATTCGATATTGCCAATATATCCAAAAAACGTTCTTACCACACAAAACCCAACCCATCCTAACCTAACCATCACCGAAATCAAAGAATTCGACATTACCAAAATATCCACAAAACGTGCTTACCCCACCATATCTAACCCAACCTTACCTAACCAACACCGAAATCAAAGAATTCGACATTGCCAAAATATCCACAAAACGTGCAATTTCACCAAACCTAACCCAACCTAACCTAACCATCGCTGAAATCAAAGAATTCGACACCGCCAAAATATCCACAAAACGTGCTTTCTTCACTATATTTAAACCATCCTAACCTAACCAACACCGAAATCAAAGAATTCGACATTGCCAAAATATCCACAAAACGTGCTTTCCTCACCATACCTAACCCAACCTTACCTCACCATCACCGAAATCAAAGAATTCGACATTGCCAAAATATCCACAAAACGTGCTTTCCTCACCATATCTAACCCAACCTAACCTTACCATCACCGAAATCAAAGAATTCGATATTGCCAATATATCCAAAAAACGTTCTTACCACACAAAACCCAACCCAACCTAACCTAACCATCACCGAAAACAAAGAATTGGACATTGCCCAAATATCCACAAAACGTGCTTTCCTCACCATACCTAACCCAACCTTACCTCACCATCACCGAAATCAAAGAATTCGACATTGCCAAAATATCCACAAAACGTGCTTTCCTCACCATATCTAACCCAACCTTACCTAACCATCACCGAAATCAAAGAATTCGATATTGCCAATATATCCAAAAAACGTTCTTACCACACAAAACCCAACCCAACCTAACCTAACCATCACCGAAATCAAAGAATTCGACATTGCCAAAATATCCACAAAACGTGCTTACCCCACCATATCTAACCCAACCTTACCTAACCAACAACGAAATCAAAGAATTCGACATTGCCAAAATATCCACAAAACGTGCAATTTCACCAAACCTAACCCAACCTAACCTAACCATCGCTGAAATCAAAGAATTCGACACCGCCAAAATATCCACAAAACGTGCTTTCTTCACTATATTTAACCCATCCTAACCTAACCATCACCGAAATCAAAGAATTCGACATTGCCAAAATATCTACAAAACGTGCTTTCCTCACCATACCTAACCCAACATAACCTTACCACCACCGAAATCAAAGAATTCGACATCGACAAAATATCCACAAAACGTGCTTTCTTCACTATATTTAACCCAACCTTACCTCACCATCACTGAAATCAAAGAATTCGACATTGCCAAAATATCCACAAAACGTGCTTTCCTCACCATACCAAACCAAACCTAACCTTACAACCACCGAAATCAAAGAATTCGACATCGCCAAAATATCCACAAAACGTGCTTACCTCACTATATTTAACCTAACCTTACCTCACCATCACCGAAATCAAAGAATTGGACATTGCCCAAATATCCACAAAACGTGCTTTCCTCACCATACCTAACCCAACCTTACCTCACCATCACCGAAATCAAAGAATTCGACATTGCCAAAATATCCACAAAACGTGCTTTCCTCACCATATCTAACCCAACCTAACCTTACCATCACCGAAATCAATGAATTCGACATTGCAAAAATATACAAAAAACGTGCAAACCTCACCAAACCTAACCCAACCTAACCTAACCATCAACGAAATGAAAGAATTCGACATCGCTAAAATATCCACAAAACGTTCTTACCCCACAAAACCCAACCCAACCTAACCTAACCATCACCGAAATCAAAGAATTCGACATTGCCAAAATATCCACAAAACGTGCTTACCCCACCATATCTAACCCAACCTTACCTAACCAACACCGAAATCAAAGAATTCGACATTGCCAAAATATCCACAAAACGTGCAATTTCACCAAACCTAACCCAACCTAACCTAACCATCGCTGAAATCAAAGAATTCGACACCGCCAAAATATCCACAAAACGTGCTTTCTTCACTATATTTAACCCATCCTAACCTAACCATCACCGAAATCAAAGAATTCGTCATTGCCAAAATATCTACAAAACGTGCTTTCCTCACCATACCTAACCCAACATAACCTTACCACCACCGAAATCAAAGAATTCGACATCGACAAAATATCCACAAAACGTGCTTTCTTCACTATATTTAACCCAACCTTACCTCACCATCACTGAAATCAAAGAATTCGACATTGCCAAAATATCCACAAAACGTGCTTTCCTCACCATACCAAACCAAACCTAACCTTACAACCACCGAAATCAAAGAATTCGACATCGCCAAAATATCCACAAAACGTGCTTACCTCACTATATTTAACCTAACCTTACCTCACCATCACCGAAATCAAAGAATTGGACATTGCCCAAATATCCACAAAACGTGCTTTCCTCACCATACCTAACCCAACCTTACCTCACCATCACCGAAATCAAAGAATTCGACATTGCCAAAATATCCACAAAACGTGCTTTCCTCACCATATCTAACCCAACCTAACCTTACCATCACCGAAATCAATGAATTCGACATTGCAAAAATATACAAAAAACGTGCAAACCTCACCAAACCTAACCCAACCTAACCTTACCATCACCGAAATCAAAGAATTCAACATTGCCAAAATATCCACAAAACGTGTTTTTCCTCACCATACCTAACCCAACCTAACCTAACCATCACCGAAATCAAAGAATTCGATATTGCCAATATATCCAAAAAACGTTCTTACCACACAAAACCCAACCCATCCTAACCTAACCATCACCGAAATCAAAGAATTCGACATTGCCAAAATATCCACAAAACGTGCTTACCCCACCATATCTAACCCAACCTTACCTAACCAACACCGAAATCAAAGAATTCGACATTGCCAAAATATCCACAAAACGTGCAATTTCACCAAACCTAACCCAACCTAACCTAACTATCGCCGAAATCAAAGAATTCGACATCGACAAAATATCCACAAAACGTGCTTTCTTCACTATATTTAACCCAACCTTACCTCACCATCACTGAAATCAAAGAATTCGACATTGCCAAAATATCCACAAAACGTCCTTTCCTCACCATACCAAACCAAACCTAACCTTACAACCACCGAAATCAAAGAATTCGACATCGCCAAAATATCCACAAAACGTGCTTACCTCACTATATTTAACCTAACCTTACCTCACCATTACCGAAATCAAAGAATTGGACATTGCCCAAATATCCACAAAACGTGCTGTCCTCACCATACCTAACCCAACCTTACCTCACCATCACCGAAATCAAAGAATTCGACATTGCCAAAATATCCACAAAACGTGCTTTCCTCACCATACCAAACCAAACCTAACCTTACAACCACCGAAATCAAAGAATTCGACATCGCCAAAATATCCACAAAACGTGCTTACCTCACTATATTTAACCCAAACTTACCTCACCATTACCGAAATCAAAGAATTGGACATTGCCTAAATATCCACAAAACGTGCTGTCCTCACCATACCTAACCCAACCTTACCTCACCATCACCGAAATCAAAGAATTCGACATTGCCAAAATATCCACAAAACGTGTTTTCCTCACCATACCAAACCCAACCTAACCTTACCACCACCGAAATCAAAGAATTCGACATTGCCAAAATATCCACAAAACGTGCAATTTCACCAAACCTAACCCAACCTAACCTAACTATCGCCGAAATCAAAGAATTCGACATCGACAAAATATCCACAAAACGTGCTTTCTTCACTATATTTAACCCAACCTTACCTCACCATCACTGAAATCAAAGAATTCGACATCGCCAAAATATCCACAAAACGTGCTTTCCTTACCATACCAAACCAAACCTAACCTTACAACCACCGAAATCAAAGAATTCGACATCCCCAAAATATCCACAAAACGTGCTTACCTCACTATATTTAACCCAACCTTACCTCACCATCACCGAAATCAAAGAATTGGACATTGCCCAAATATCCACAAAACGTGCTTTCCTCACCATACCTAACCCAACCTTACCTCACTATCACCGAAATCAAAGAATTCAACATTGCCAAAATATCCACAAAACGTGCTCTTCTCACCATATCTAACCCTACCTAACCTTACCATCACCGAAATCAATGAATTCGACATTGCAAAAATATACAAAAAACGTGCAAACCTCACCAAACCTAACCCAACCTAACCTAACCATCAACGAAATGAAAGAATTCGACATCGCCAAAATATCCACAAAACGTTCTTACCCCACAAAACCTTACCCAACCTAACCTAACCAACACCGAAATCAAAGAATCCGACATTGCCAAAATATCCACAAAACGTGTTTTCCTCACCATACCAAACCCAACCTAACCTTACCACCACCGAAATCAAAGAATTCGACATTGCCAAAATATCCACAAAACGTGCTTTCCTTACCATACCTAACCCATCCTAACCTAACCAGCACCGAAATCAAAGAATTCGACATTGCTTAAATATCTACAAAACGTGCTTTTCTTACCAAACCTAACCCAACCTAACCTTACCACCACCGAAATCAAAGAATTCGACATTGCCAAAATATCCACAAAACGTGCTTTCCTCACCATACCTAACCCATTCTAACCTAACCAGCACCGAAATCAAAGAATTCGACATTGCTTAAATATCCACAAAACGTGCTTTTCTCACCATACCTAACCCAACCTAACCTATCTATCACCGAAACCAAAGAATTCGACATGCCAAAATATCCACAAAACGTGCTAACCTCACCATACCTAACCTTATCTAACCTAACCATCACCGAAATCAAAGAATTCGACATTGCCAAAATATCCAAAAAACGTGCAAACCTCACCAAACCTAACCCAACCTAACCTAACTATCGCCGAAATCAATGAATTCGACATCGACAAAATATCCACAAAACGTGCTTTCTTCACTATATTTAACCCAACCTTACCTCACCATCACTGAAATCAAAGAATTCGACATTGCCAAAATATCCACAAAACGTGCTTTCCTTACCATACCAAACCAAACCTAACCTTACAACCACCGAAATCAAAGAATTTGACATCGCCAAAATATCCACAAAACGTGCTTACCTCACTATATTTAACCCAACCTTACCTCACCATCACCGAAATCAAAGAATTGGACATTGCCCAAATATCCACAAAACGTGCTTTCCTCACCATACCTAACCCAACCTTACCTCACCATCACCGAAATCAAAGAATTCGACATTGCCAAAATATCCACAAAACGTGCTTTCCTCACCAAACCTAACCCAACCTAACCTAACCATCAACGAAATGAAAGAATTCGACATCGCCAAAATATCCACAAAACGTTCTTACCCCACAAAACCTTACCCAACCTAACCTAACCAACACCGAAATCAAAGAATCCGACATTGCCAAAATATCCACAAAACGTGTTTTCCTCACCATACCTAACCCAACCTAACCTTACCACCACTGAAATCAAAGAATTCGACATTGCCAAAATATCCACAAAACGTGCTTTCCTCACCATACCTAACCCATCCTAACCTTACCAGCACCGAAATCAAAGAATTCGACATTGCTTAAATATCCACAAAACGTGCTTTTCTCACCATACCTAACCCAACCTAACCTATCCATCACCGAAACCAAAGAATTCGACATGCCAAAATATCCACAAAACGTGCTAACCTCACCATACCTAACCTTATCTAACCTAACCATCACCGAAATCAAAGAATTCGACATTGCCAAAATATCCAAAAAACGTGCAAACCTCACCAAACCTAACCCAACCTAACCTAACTATCGCCGAAATCAAAGAATTCGACATCGACAAAATATCCACAAAACGTGCTTTCTTCACTTTATTAAACCCAACCTTACCTCACCATCACTGAAATCAAGGAATTCGACATTGCCAAAATATCCACAAAACGTGCTTTCCTTACCATACCAAACCAAACCTAACCTTACAACCACCGAAATCAAAGAATTCGACATCGCCAAAATATCCACAAAACGTGCTTACCTCACTATATTTAACCCAACCTTACCTCACCATCACCGAAAAAAAGAATTGGACATTGCTTAAATATTTAAAAAACGTGCTTTCCTCACCATACCTAACCCAACCTTACCTCACCATCACCGAAATCAAAGAATTCGACATTGCCAAAATATCCACAAAACGTGCTTTCCTCACCATACCTTACCCATCCTAACCTAACCAGCACCGAAATCAAAGAATTCGACATTGCTTAAATATCCACAAAACGTGCTTTTCTCACCATACCTAACCCAACCTAACCTATCCATCACCGAAACCAAAGAATTCGACATGCCAAAATATCCACAAAACGTGCTAACCTCACCATACCTAACCTTATCTAACCTAACCATCACCGAAATCAAAGAATTCGACATTGCCAAAATATCCAAAAAACGTGCAAACCTCACCAAACCTAACCCAACCTAACCTAACTATCGTCGAAATCAAAGAATTCGACATCGACAAAATATCCACAAAACGTGCTTTCTTCACTATATTTAACCCAACCTTACCTCACCATCACTGAAATCAAAGAATTCGACATTGCCAAAATATCCACAAAACGTGCTTTCCTTACCATACCAAACCAAACCTAACCTTACAACCACCGAAATCAAAGAATTCGACATTGCCAAAATATCCAAAAAACGTGCAAACCTCACCAAACCTAACCCAACCTAACCTAACTATCGCCGAAATCAAAGAATTCGACATCGACAAAATATCCACAAAACGTGCTTTCTTCACTATATTTAACCCAACCTTACCTCACCATCACTGAAATCAAAGAATTCGACATCGCCAAAATATCCACAAAACGTGCTTTCCTTACCATACCAAACCAAACCTAACCTTACAACCACCGAAATCAAAGAATTTGACATCGCCAAAATATCCACAAAACGTGCTTACCTCACTATATTTAACCCAACCTTACCTCACCATCACCGAAATCAAAGAATTGGACATTGCCCAAATATCCACAAAACGTGCTTTCCTCACCATACCTAACCCAACCTTACCTCACCATCACCGAAATCAAAGAATTCGACATTGCCAAAATATCCACAAAACGTGCTTTCCTCACCAAACCTAACCCAACCTAACCTAACCATCAACGAAATGAAAGAATTCGACATCGCCAAAATATCCACAAAACGTTCTTACCCCACAAAACCTTACCCAACCTAACCTAACCAACACCGAAATCAAAGAATCCGACATTGCCAAAATATCCACAAAACGTGTTTTCCTCACCATACCTAACCCAACCTAACCTTACCACCACTGAAATCAAAGAATTCGACATTGCCAAAATATCCACAAAACGTGCTTTCCTCACCATACCTAACCCATCCTAACCTTACCAGCACCGAAATCAAAGAATTCGACATTGCTTAAATATCCACAAAACGTGCTTTTCTCACCATACCTAACCCAACCTAACCTATCCATCACCGAAACCAAAGAATTCGACATGCCAAAATATCCACAAAACGTGCTAACCTCACCATACCTAACCTTATCTAACCTAACCATCACCGAAATCAAAGAATTCGACATTGCCAAAATATCCAAAAAACGTGCAAACCTCACCAAACCTAACCCAACCTAACCTAACTATCGCCGAAATCAATGAATTCGACATCGACAAAATATCCACAAAACGTGCTTTCTTCACTATATTTAACCCAACCTTACCTCACCATCACTGAAATCAAAGAATTCGACATTGCCAAAATATCCACAAAACGTGCTTTCCTTACCATACCAAACCAAACCTAACCTTACAACCACCGAAATCAAAGAATTTGACATCGCCAAAATATCCACAAAACGTGCTTACCTCACTATATTTAACCCAACCTTACCTCACCATCACCGAAATCAAAGAATTGGACATTGCCCAAATATCCACAAAACGTGCTTTCCTCACCATACCTAACCCAACCTTACCTCACCATCACCGAAATCAAAGAATTCGACATTGCCAAAATATCCACAAAACGTGCTTTCCTCACCAAACCTAACCCAACCTAACCTAACCATCAACGAAATGAAAGAATTCGACATCGCCAAAATATCCACAAAACGTTCTTACCCCACAAAACCTTACCCAACCTAACCTAACCAACACCGAAATCAAAGAATCCGACATTGCCAAAATATCCACAAAACGTGTTTTCCTCACCATACCTAACCCAACCTAACCTTACCACCACTGAAATCAAAGAATTCGACATTGCCAAAATATCCACAAAACGTGCTTTCCTCACCATACCTAACCCATCCTAACCTTACCAGCACCGAAATCAAAGAATTCGACATTGCTTAAATATCCACAAAACGTGCTTTTCTCACCATACCTAACCCAACCTAACCTATCCATCACCGAAACCAAAGAATTCGACATGCCAAAATATCCACAAAACGTGCTAACCTCACCATACCTAACCTTATCTAACCTAACCATCACCGAAATCAAAGAATTCGACATTGCCAAAATATCCAAAAAACGTGCAAACCTCACCAAACCTAACCCAACCTAACCTAACTATCGCCGAAATCAAAGAATTCGACATCGACAAAATATCCACAAAACGTGCTTTCTTCACTTTATTAAACCCAACCTTACCTCACCATCACTGAAATCAAGGAATTCGACATTGCCAAAATATCCACAAAACGTGCTTTCCTTACCATACCAAACCAAACCTAACCTTACAACCACCGAAATCAAAGAATTCGACATCGCCAAAATATCCACAAAACGTGCTTACCTCACTATATTTAACCCAACCTTACCTCACCATCACCGAAAAAAATAATTGGACATTGCTTAAATATTTAAAAAACGTGCTTTCCTCACCATACCTAACCCAACCTTACCTCACCATCACCGAAATCAAAGAATTCGACATTGCCAAAATATCCACAAAACGTGCTTTCCTCACCATACCTTACCCATCCTAACCTAACCAGCACCGAAATCAAAGAATTCGACATTGCTTAAATATCCACAAAACGTGCTTTTCTCACCATACCTAACCCAACCTAACCTATCCATCACCGAAACCAAAGAATTCGACATGCCAAAATATCCACAAAACGTGCTTACCTCACCATACCTAACCTTATCTAACCTAACCATCACCGAAATCAAAGAATTCGACATTGCCAAAATATCCAAAAAACGTGCAAACCTCACCAAACCTAACCCAACCTAACCTAACTATCGTCGAAATCAAAGAATTCGACATCGACAAAATATCCACAAAACGTGCTTTCTTCACTATATTTAACCCAACCTTACCTCACCATCACTGAAATCAAAGAATTCGACATTGCCAAAATATCCACAAAACGTGCTTTCCTTACCATACCAAACCAAACCTAACCTTACAACCACCGAAATCAAAGAATTCGACATTGCCAAAATATCCAAAAAACGTGCAAACCTCACCAAACCTAACCCAACCTAACCTAACTATCGCCGAAATCAAAGAATTCGACATCGACAAAATATCCACAAAACGTGCTTTCTTCACTATATTTAACCCAACCTTACCTCACCATCACTGAAATCAAAGAATTCGACATCGCCAAAATATACACAAAACGTGCTTTCCTTACCATACCAAACCAAACCTAACCTTACAACCACCGAAATCAAAGAATTCGACATCCCCAAAATATCCACAAAACGTGCTTACCTCACTATATTTAACCCAACCTTACCTCACCATCACCGAAATCAAAGAATTGGACATTGCCCAAATATCCACAAAACGTGCTTTCCTCACCATACCTAACCCAACCTTACCTCACCATCACCGAAATCAAAGAATTCGACATTGCCAAAATATCCACAAAACGTGCTTTCCTCACCAAACCTAACCCAACCTAACCTAACCATCAACGAAATGAAAGAATTCGACATCGCCAAAATATCCACAAAACGTTCTTACCCCACAAAACCTTACCCAACCTAACCTAACCAACACCGAAATCAAAGAATCCGACATTGCCAAAATATCCACAAAACGTGTTTTCCTCACCATACCTAACCCAACCTAACCTTACCACCACTGAAATCAAAGAATTCGACATTGCCAAAATATCCACAAAACGTGCTTTCCTCACCATACCTAACCCATCCTAACCTTACCAGCACCGAAATCAAAGAATTCGACATTGCTTAAATATCCACAAAACGTGCTTTTCTCACCATACCTAACCCAACCTAACCTATCCATCACCGAAACCAAAGAATTCGACATGCCAAAATATCCACAAAACGTGCTAACCTCACCATACCTAACCTTATCTAACCTAACCATCACCGAAATCAAAGAATTCGACATTGCCAAAATATCCAAAAAACGTGCAAACCTCACCAAACCTAACCCAACCTAACCTAACTATCGCCGAAATCAATGAATTCGACATCGACAAAATATCCACAAAACGTGCTTTCTTCACTATATTTAACCCAACCTTACCTCACCATCACTGAAATCAAAGAATTCGACATTGCCAAAATATCCACAAAACGTGCTTTCCTTACCATACCAAACCAAACCTAACCTTACAACCACCGAAATCAAAGAATTTGACATCGCCAAAATATCCACAAAACGTGCTTACCTCACTATATTTAACCCAACCTTACCTCACCATCACCGAAATCAAAGAATTGGACATTGCCCAAATATCCACAAAACGTGCTTTCCTCACCATACCTAACCCAACCTTACCTCACCATCACCGAAATCAAAGAATTCGACATTGCCAAAATATCCACAAAACGTGCTTTCCTCACCAAACCTAACCCAACCTAACCTAACCATCAACGAAATGAAAGAATTCGACATCGCCAAAATATCCACAAAACGTTCTTACCCCACAAAACCTTACCCAACCTAACCTAACCAACACCGAAATCAAAGAATCCGACATTGCCAAAATATCCACAAAACGTGTTTTCCTCACCATACCTAACCCAACCTAACCTTACCACCACTGAAATCAAAGAATTCGACATTGCCAAAATATCCACAAAACGTGCTTTCCTCACCATACCTAACCCATCCTAACCTTACCAGCACCGAAATCAAAGAATTCGACATTGCTTAAATATCCACAAAACGTGCTTTTCTCACCATACCTAACCCAACCTAACCTATCCATCACCGAAACCAAAGAATTCGACATGCCAAAATATCCACAAAACGTGCTAACCTCACCATACCTAACCTTATCTAACCTAACCATCACCGAAATCAAAGAATTCGACATTGCCAAAATATCCAAAAAACGTGCAAACCTCACCAAACCTAACCCAACCTAACCTAACTATCGCCGAAATCAAAGAATTCGACATCGACAAAATATCCACAAAACGTGCTTTCTTCACTTTATTAAACCCAACCTTACCTCACCATCACTGAAATCAAGGAATTCGACATTGCCAAAATATCCACAAAACGTGCTTTCCTTACCATACCAAACCAAACCTAACCTTACAACCACCGAAATCAAAGAATTCGACATCGCCAAAATATCCACAAAACGTGCTTACCTCACTATATTTAACCCAACCTTACCTCACCATCACCGAAAAAAATAATTGGACATTGCTTAAATATTTAAAAAACGTGCTTTCCTCACCATACCTAACCCAACCTTACCTCACCATCACCGAAATCAAAGAATTCGACATTGCCAAAATATCCACAAAACGTGCTTTCCTCACCATACCTTACCCATCCTAACCTAACCAGCACCGAAATCAAAGAATTCGACATTGCTTAAATATCCACAAAACGTGCTTTTCTCACCATACCTAACCCAACCTAACCTATCCATCACCGAAACCAAAGAATTCGACATGCCAAAATATCCACAAAACGTGCTTACCTCACCATACCTAACCTTATCTAACCTAACCATCACCGAAATCAAAGAATTCGACATTGCCAAAATATCCAAAAAACGTGCAAACCTCACCAAACCTAACCCAACCTAACCTAACTATCGTCGAAATCAAAGAATTCGACATCGACAAAATATCCACAAAACGTGCTTTCTTCACTATATTTAACCCAACCTTACCTCACCATCACTGAAATCAAAGAATTCGACATTGCCAAAATATCCACAAAACGTGCTTTCCTTACCATACCAAACCAAACCTAACCTTACAACCACCGAAATCAAAGAATTCGACATTGCCAAAATATCCAAAAAACGTGCAAACCTCACCAAACCTAACCCAACCTAACCTAACTATCGCCGAAATCAAAGAATTCGACATCGACAAAATATCCACAAAACGTGCTTTCTTCACTATATTTAACCCAACCTTACCTCACCATCACTGAAATCAAAGAATTCGACATCGCCAAAATATACACAAAACGTGCTTTCCTTACCATACCAAACCAAACCTAACCTTACAACCACCGAAATCAAAGAATTCGACATCCCCAAAATATCCACAAAACGTGCTTACCTCACTATATTTAACCCAACCTTACCTCACCATCACCGAAATCAAAGAATTGGACATTGCCCAAATATCCACAAAACGTGCTTTCCTCACCATACCTAACCCAACCTTACCTCACCATCACCGAAATCAAAGAATTCGACATTGCCAAAATATCCACAAAACGTGCTTTCCTCACCATATCTAACCCAACCTAACCTTACCATCACCGAAATCAATGAATTCGACATTGCAAAAATATACAAAAAACGTGCAAACCTCACCAAACCTAACGCAACCTAACCTAACCATCAACGAAATGATAGAGTTCGACATCGCCAAAATATCCACAAAACGTTCTTACCCCACAAAACCTAACCCAACCTAACCTAACCAACACCGAAATCAAAGAATCCGACATTGCCAAAATATCCATAAAACGTGTTTTCCTCACCATACCAAACCCAACCTAACCTTACCACCACCGAAATCAAAGAATTCGACATTGCCAAAATATCCACAAAACGTGCTTTCCTTACCATACCTAACCCATCCTAACCTAACCAGCACCGAAATCAAAGAATTCGACATTGCTTAAATATCCACAAAACGTGCTTTTCTTACCAAACCTAACCCAACCTAACCTTTCCATCACCGAAACCAAAGAATTCGACATGCCAAAATATCCACAAAACGTGCTAACCTCACCATACCTAACCTTATCTAACCTAACCATCACCGAAATCAAAGAATTCGACATTGCCAAAATATCCAAAAAACGTGCAAACCTCACCAAACCTAACCCAACCTAACCTAACTATCGCCGAAATCAAAGAATTCGACATCGACAAAATATCCACAAAACGTGCTTTCTTCACTATATTTAACCCAACCTTACCTCACCATCACTGAAATCAAAGAATTCGACATCTTTAAAATATCCACAAAACGTGCTTTCCTTACCATACCAAACCAAACCTTACCTTACAACCACCGAAATCAAAGAATTCGACATCGCCAAAATATCCACAAAACGTGCTTACCTCACTATATTTAACCTAACCTTACCTCACCATTACCGAAATCAAAGAATTGGACATTGCCCAAATATCCACAAAACGTGCTGTCCTCACCATACCTAACCCAACCTTACCTCACCATCACCGAAATCAAAGAATTCGACATTGCCAAAATATCCACAAAACGTGCTTTCCTCACCATACCAAACCAAACCTAACCTTACAACCACCGAAATCAAAGAATTCGACATCGCCAAAATATCCACAAAACGTGCTTACCTCACTATATTTAACCCAACCTTACCTCACCATTACCGAAATCAAAGAATTGGACATTGCCCAAATATCCACAAAACGTGCTGTCCTCACCATACCTAACCCAACCTTACCTCACCATCACCGAAATCAAAGAATTCGACATTGCCAAAATATCCACAAAACGTGCTTTCCTCACCATATCTAACCCAACCTAACCTTACCATCACCGAAATCAATGAATTCGACATTGCAAAAATATACAAAAAACGTGCAAACCTCACCAAACCTAACCCAACCTAACCTAACCATCAACGAAATGAAAGAATTCGACATCGCCAAAATATCCACAAAACGTTCTTACCCCACAAAACCTTACCCAACCTAACCTAACCAACACCGAAATCAAAGAATCCGACATTGCCAAAATATCCACAAAACGTGTTTTCCTCACCATACCAAACCCAACCTAACCTTACCACCACCGAAATCAAAGAATTCGACATTGCCAAAATATCCACAAAACGTGCAATTTCACCAAACCTAACCCAACCTAACCTAACTATCGCCGAAATCAAAGAATTCGACATCGACAAAATATTCACAAAACGTGCTTTCTTCACTATATTTAACCCAACCTTACCTCACCATCACTGAAATCAAAGAATTCGACATCGCCAAAATATCCACAAAACGTGCTTTCCTTACCATACCAAACCAAACCTAACCTTACAACCACCGAAATCAAAGAATTCGACATCCCCAAAATATCCACAAAACGTGCTTACCTCACTATATTTAACCCAACCTTACCTCACCATCACCGAAATCAAAGAATTGGACATTGCCCAAATATCCACAAAACGTGCTTTATTCACCATACCTAACCCAACCTTACCTCACCATCACCGAAATCAAAGAATTCGAAATTGCCAAAATATCCACAAAACGTGCTTTCCTCACCATATCTAACCCTACCTAACCTTACCATCACCGAAATCAATGAATTCGACATTGCAAAAATATACAAAAAACGTGCAAACCTCACCAAACCTAACCCAACCTAACCTAACTATCGCCGAAATCAAAGAATTCGACATCGACAAAATATCCACAAAACGTGCTTTCTTCACTATATTTAACCCAACCTTACCTCACCATCACTGAAATCAAAGAATTCGACATCTTTAAAATATCCACAAAACGTGCTTTCCTTACCATACCAAACCAAACCTTACCTTACAACCACCGAAATCAAAGAATTCGACATCGCCAAAATATCCACAAAACGTGCTTACCTCACTATATTTAACCTAACCTTACCTCACCATTACCGAAATCAAAGAATTGGACATTGCCCAAATATCCACAAAACGTGCTGTCCTCACCATACCTTACCCATCCTAACCTAACCAGCACCGAAATCAAAGAATTCGACATTGCTTAAATATCCACAAAACGTGCTTTTCTCACCATACCTAACCCAACCTAACCTATCCATCACCGAAACCAAAGAATTCGACATGCCAAAATATCCACAAAACGTGCTAACCTCACCATACCTAACCTTATCTAACCTAACCATCACCGAAATCAAAGAATTCGACATTGCCAAAATATCCAAAAAACGTGCAAACCTCACCAAACCTAACCCAACCTAACCTAACTATCGTCGAAATCAAAGAATTCGACATCGACAAAATATCCACAAAACGTGCTTTCTTCACTATATTTAACCCAACCTTACCTCACCATCACTGAAATCAAAGAATTCGACATTGCCAAAATATCCACAAAACGTGCTTTCCTTACCATACCAAACCAAACCTAACCTTACAACCACCGAAATCAAAGAATTCGACATTGCCAAAATATCCAAAAAACGTGCAAACCCCACCAAACCTAACCCAACCTAACCTAACTATCGCCGAAATCAAAGAATTCGACATCGACAAAATATCCACAAAACGTGCTTTCTTCACTATATTTAACCCAACCTTACCTCACCATCACTGAAATCAAAGAATTCGACATCGCCAAAATATCCACAAAACGTGCTTTCCTTACCATACCAAACCAAACCTAACCTTACAACCACCGAAATCAAAGAATTCGACATCCCCAAAATATCCACAAAACGTGCTTACCTCACTATATTTAACCCAACCTTACCTCACCATCACCGAAATCAAAGAATTGGACATTGCCCAAATATCCACAAAACGTGCTTTCCTCACCATACCTAACCCAACCTTACCTCACCATCACCGAAATCAAAGAATTCGACATTGCCAAAATATCCACAAAACGTGCTTTCCTCACCATACCTAACCCAACCTTACCTCACCATCACCGAAATCAAAGAATTCGACATTGCCAAAATATCCACAAAACGTGCTTTCCTCACCATATCTAACCCAACCTAACCTTACCATCACCGAAATCAATGAATTCGACATTGCAAAAATATACAAAAAACGTGCAAACCTCACCAAACCTAACGCAACCTAACCTAACCATCAACGAAATGATAGAATTCGACATCGCCAAAATATCCACAAAACGTTCTTACCCCACAAAACCTAACCCAACCTAACCTAACCAACACCGAAATCAAAGAATCCGACATTGCCAAAATATCCATAAAACGTGTTTTCCTCACCATACCAAACCCAACCTAACCTTACCACCACCGAAATCAAAGAATTCGACATTGCCAAAATATCCACAAAACGTGCTTTCCTTACCATACCTAACCCATCCTAACCTAACCAGCACCGAAATCAAAGAATTCGACATTGCTTAAATATCCACAAAACGTGCTTTTCTTACCAAACCTAACCCAACCTAACCTTTCCATCACCGAAACCAAAGAATTCGACATGCCAAAATATCCACAAAACGTGCTAACCTCACCATACCTAACCTTATCTAACCTAACCATCACCGAAATCAAAGAATTCGACATTGCCAAAATATCCAAAAAACGTGCAAACCTCACCAAACCTAACCCAACCTAACCTAACTATCGCCGAAATCAAAGAATTCGACATCGACAAAATATCCACAAAACGTGCTTTCTTCACTATATTTAACCCAACCTTACCTCACCATCACTGAAATCAAAGAATTCGACATCTTTAAAATATCCACAAAACGTGCTTTCCTTACCATACCAAACCAAACCTTACCTTACAACCACCGAAATCAAAGAATTCGACATCGCCAAAATATCCACAAAACGTGCTTACCTCACTATATTTAACCTAACCTTACCTCACCATTACCGAAATCAAAGAATTGGACATTGCCCAAATATCCACAAAACGTGCTGTCCTCACCATACCTAACCCAACCTTACCTCACCATCACCGAAATCAAAGAATTCGACATTGCCAAAATATCCACAAAACGTGCTTTCCTCACCATACCAAACCAAACCTAACCTTACAACCACCGAAATCAAAGAATTCGACATCGCCAAAATATCCACAAAACGTGCTTACCTCACTATATTTAACCCAACCTTACCTCACCATTACCGAAATCAAAGAATTGGACATTGCCCAAATATCCACAAAACGTGCTGTCCTCACCATACCTAACCCAACCTTACCTCACCATCACCGAAATCAAAGAATTCGACATTGCCAAAATATCCACAAAACGTGCTTTCCTCACCATATCTAACCCAACCTAACCTTACCATCACCGAAATCAATGAATTCGACATTGCAAAAATATACAAAAAACGTGCAAACCTCACCAAACCTAACCCAACCTAACCTAACCATCAACGAAATGAAAGAATTCGACATCGCCAAAATATCCACAAAACGTTCTTACCCCACAAAACCTTACCCAACCTAACCTAACCAACACCGAAATCAAAGAATCCGACATTGCCAAAATATCCACAAAACGTGTTTTCCTCACCATACCAAACCCAACCTAACCTTACCACCACCGAAATCAAAGAATTCGACATTGCCAAAATATCCACAAAACGTGCAATTTCACCAAACCTAACCCAACCTAACCTAACTATCGCCGAAATCAAAGAATTCGACATCGACAAAATATCCACAAAACGTGCTTTCTTCACTATATTTAACCCAACCTTACCTCACCATCACTGAAATCAAAGAATTCGACATCGCCAAAATATCCACAAAACGTGCTTTCCTTACCATACCAAACCAAACCTAACCTTACAACCACCGAAATCAAAGAATTCGACATCCCCAAAATATCCACAAAACGTGCTTACCTCACTATATTTAACCCAACCTTACCTCACCACCACCGAAATCAAAGAATTCGACATTGCCAAAATATCCACAAAACGTGCTTTCCTTACCATACCTAACCCATCCTAACCTAACCAGCACCGAAATCAAAGAATTCGACATTGCTTAAATATCCACAAAACGTGCTTTTCTTACCAAACCTAACCCAACCTAACCTTTCCATCACCGAAACCAAAGAATTCGACATGCCAAAATATCCACAAAACGTGCTAACCTCACCATACCTAACCTTATCTAACCTAACCATCACCGAAATCAAAGAATTCGACATTGCCAAAATATCCAAAAAACGTGCAAACCTCACCAAACCTAACCCAACCTAACCTAACTATCGCCGAAATCAAAGAATTCGACATCGACAAAATATCCACAAAACGTGCTTTCTTCACTATATTTAACCCAACCTTACCTCACCATCACTGAAATCAAAGAATTCGACATCTTTAAAATATCCACAAAACGTGCTTTCCTTACCATACCAAACCAAACCTTACCTTACAACCACCGAAATCAAAGAATTCGACATCGCCAAAATATCCACAAAACGTGCTAACCTCACCATACCTAACCTTATCTAACCTAACCATCACCGAAATCAAAGAATTCGACATTGCCAAAATATCCAAAAAACGTGCAAACCTCACCAAACCTAACCCAACCTAACCTAACTATCGCCGAAATCAAAGAATTCGACATCGACAAAATATCCACAAAACGTGCTTTCTTCACTATATTTAACCCAACCTTACCTCACCATCACTGAAATCAAAGAATTCGACATCTTTAAAATATCCACAAAACGTGCTTTCCTTACCATACCAAACCAAACCTTACCTTACAACCACCGAAATCAAAGAATTCGACATCGCCAAAATATCCACAAAACGTGCTTACCTCACTATATTTAACCTAACCTTACCTCACCATTACCGAAATCAAAGAATTGGACATTGCCCAAATATCCACAAAACGTGCTGTCCTCACCATACCTAACCCAACCTTACCTCACCATCACCGAAATCAAAGAATTCGACATTGCCAAAATATCCACAAAACGTGCTTTCCTCACCATACCAAACCAAACCTAACCTTACAACCACCGAAATCAAAGAATTCGACATCGCCAAAATATCCACAAAACGTGCTTACCTCACTATATTTAACCCAACCTTACCTCACCATTACCGAAATCAAAGAATTGGACATTGCCCAAATATCCACAAAACGTGCTGTCCTCACCATACCTAACCCAACCTTACCTCACCATCACCGAAATCAAAGAATTCGACATTGCCAAAATATCCACAAAACGTGCTTTCCTCACCATATCTAACCCAACCTAACCTTACCATCACCGAAATCAATGAATTCGACATTGCAAAAATATACAAAAAACGTGCAAACCTCACCAAACCTAACCCAACCTAACCTAACCATCAACGAAATGAAAGAATTCGACATCGCCAAAATATCCACAAAACGTTCTTACCCCACAAAACCTTACCCAACCTAACCTAACCAACACCGAAATCAAAGAATCCGACATTGCCAAAATATCCACAAAACGTGTTTTCCTCACCATACCAAACCCAACCTAACCTTACCACCACCGAAATCAAAGAATTCGACATTGCCAAAATATCCACAAAACGTGCAATTTCACCAAACCTAACCCAACCTAACCTAACTATCGCCGAAATCAAAGAATTCGACATCGACAAAATATCCACAAAACGTGCTTTCTTCACTATATTTAACCCAACCTTACCTCACCATCACTGAAATCAAAGAATTCGACATCGCCAAAATATCCACAAAACGTGCTTTCCTTACCATACCAAACCAAACCTAACCTTACAACCACCGAAATCAAAGAATTCGACATCCCCAAAATATCCACAAAACGTGCTTACCTCACTATATTTAACCCAACCTTACCTCACCACCACCGAAATCAAAGAATTCGACATTGCCAAAATATCCACAAAACGTGCTTTCCTTACCATACCTAACCCATCCTAACCTAACCAGCACCGAAATCAAAGAATTCGACATTGCTTAAATATCCACAAAACGTGCTTTTCTTACCAAACCTAACCCAACCTAACCTTTCCATCACCGAAACCAAAGAATTCGACATGCCAAAATATCCACAAAACGTGCTAACCTCACCATACCTAACCTTATCTAACCTAACCATCACCGAAATCAAAGAATTCGACATTGCCAAAATATCCAAAAAACGTGCAAACCTCACCAAACCTAACCCAACCTAACCTAACTATCGCCGAAATCAAAGAATTCGACATCGACAAAATATCCACAAAACGTGCTTTCTTCACTATATTTAACCCAACCTTACCTCACCATCACTGAAATCAAAGAATTCGACATCTTTAAAATATCCACAAAACGTGCTTTCCTTACCATACCAAACCAAACCTTACCTTACAACCACCGAAATCAAAGAATTCGACATCGCCAAAATATCCACAAAACGTGCTTACCTCACTATATTTAACCTAACCTTACCTCACCATTACCGAAATCAAAGAATTGGACATTGCCCAAATATCCACAAAACGTGCTGTCCTCACCATACCTAACCCAACCTTACCTCACCATCACCGAAATCAAAGAATTCGACATTGCCAAAATATCCACAAAACGTGCTTTCCTCACCATACCAAACCAAACCTAACCTTACAACCACCGAAATCAAAGAATTCGACATCGCCAAAATATCCACAAAACGTGCTTACCTCACTATATTTAACCCAACCTTACCTCACCATTACCGAAATCAAAGAATTGGACATTGCCCAAATATCCACAAAACGTGCTGTCCTCACCATACCTAACCCAACCTTACCTCACCATCACCGAAATCAAAGAATTCGACATTGCCAAAATATCCACAAAACGTGCTTTCCTCACCATATCTAACCCAACCTAACCTTACCATCACCGAAATCAATGAATTCGACATTGCAAAAATATACAAAAAACGTGCAAACCTCACCAAACCTAACCCAACCTAACCTAACCATCAACGAAATGAAAGAATTCGACATCGCCAAAATATCCACAAAACGTTCTTACCCCACAAAACCTTACCCAACCTAACCTAACCAACACCGAAATCAAAGAATCCGACATTGCCAAAATATCCACAAAACGTGTTTTCCTCACCATACCAAACCCAACTTAACCTTACCACCACCGAAATCAAAGAATTCGACATTGCCAAAATATCCACAAAACGTGCAATTTCACCAAACCTAACCCAACCTAACCTAACTATCGCCGAAATCAAAGAATTCGACATCGACAAAATATCCACAAAACGTGCTTTCTTCACTATATTTAACCCAACCTTACCTCACCATCACTGAAATCAAAGAATTCGACATCGCCAAAATATCCACAAAACGTGCTTTCCTTACCATATCTAACCCAACCTAACCTTACCATCACCGAAATCAATGAATTCGACATTGCAAAAATATACAAAAAACGTGCAAACCTCACCAAACCTAACCCAACCTAACCTAACCATCAACGAAATGAAAGAATTCGACATCGCCAAAATATCCACAAAACGTTCTTACCCCACAAAACCTTACCCAACCTAACCTAACCAACACCGAAATCAAAGAATCCGACATTGCCAAAATATCCACAAAACGTGTTTTCCTCACCATACCAAACCCAACTTAACCTTACCACCACCGAAATCAAAGAATTCGACATTGCCAAAATATCCACAAAACGTGCAATTTCACCAAACCTAACCCAACCTAACCTAACTATCGCCGAAATCAAAGAATTCGACATCGACAAAATATCCACAAAACGTGCTTTCTTCACTATATTTAACCCAACCTTACCTCACCATCACTGAAATCAAAGAATTCGACATCGCCAAAATATCCACAAAACGTGCTTTCCTTACCATACCAAACCAAACCTAACCTTACAACCACCGAAATCAAAGAATTCGACATCCCCAAAATATCCACAAAACGTGCTTACCTCACTATATTTAACCCAACCTTACCTCACCATCACCGAAATCAAAGAATTGGACATTGCCCAAATATCCACAAAACGTGCTTTATTCACCATACCTAACCCAACCTTACCTCACCATCACCGAAATCAAAGAATTCGACATTGCCAAAATATCCACAAAACGTGCTTTCCTCACCATATCTAACCCTACCTAACCTTACCATCACCGAAATCAATGAATTCGACATTGCAAAAATATACAAAAAACGTGCAAACCTCACCAAACCTAACCCAACCTAACCTAACCATCAACGAAATGAAAGAATTCGACATCGCCAAAATATCCACAAAACGTTCTTACCCCACAAAACCTTACCCAACCTAACCTAACCAACACCGAAATCAAAGAATCCGACATTGCCAAAATATCCACAAAACGTGTTTTCCTCACCATACCAAACCCAACCTAACCTTACCACCACCGAAATCAAAGAATACGACATTGCCAAAATATCCACAAAACGTGCTTTTCTCACCAAACCTAACCCAACCTAACCTATCCATCACCGAAACCAAAGAATTCGACATGCCAAAATATCCACAAAACGTGCTAACCTCACCATACCTAACCTTATCTAACCTAACCATCACCGAAATCAAAGAATTCGACATTGCCAAAATATCCACAAAACGTGCTTTCCTCACCATATCTAACCCTACCTAACCTTACCATCACCGAATTCAATGAATTCGACATTGCAAAAATATACAAAAAACGTGCAAACCTCACCAAACCTAACCCAACCTAACCTAACCATCAACGAAATAAAAGAATTCGACATCGCCAAAATATCCACAAAACGTTTTTACCCCACAAAACCTAACCCAACATAACCTTACCACCACCGAAATCAAAGAATTCGACATTGCCAAAATATCCACAAAACGTGCTTTCCTCACCATACCTAACCCAACCTAACCTAACCATCACCGAAATCAATGAAATCGACATTGCAAAAATATACAAAAAACGTGCAAACCTCACCAAACCTAACCCAACCTAACCTAACCATCACCGAAATGAAAGAATTCGACATCGCCAAAATATCCACAAAACGTGCTTTCCTCACTATATTTAACCCAACCTTACCTCACCATCACCGAAATCAAAGAATTTGACATTGCCAAAATATCCACAAAACGTTCTGACCCCACAAAACCTAAACCAACCTAACCTTACCACCACCGAAATCAAAGAATTCGACATCGCCAAAATATCCACAAAACGTGCTTTCCTCACTATATTTAACCCAACCTTACCTCAATATTACCGAAATTAAAGAATTGGACATTGCCAAAATATCCACAAAACGTGCTTACTTCACCATACCTAACCCAACATAACCTTTCCATCACCGAAATCAAAGAATTTGACATCGCCAAAATATCCACAAAACGTGCTTACCTCACTATATTTAACCCAACCTTACCTCTTCATCACCGAAATCAAAGAATTCGATATTGCCAATATATCCAAAAAACGTTCTTACCACACAAAACCCAACCCAACCTAACCTAACCATCACCGAAATCAAAGAATTGGACATTGCCAAAATATCTACAAAACGTGCTTTCCTCACCATACCTAACCCAACATAACCTTACCACCACCGAAATCAAAGAATTCGACATTGCCAAAATATCCACAAAACGTGCAAACCTCACCAAACCTAACCCAACCTTACCTCACCATCACCGAAATCAAAGAATTCGACATTGCCAAAATATCCACAAAACGTGCTTTCCTCACCATATCTAACCCAACCTAACCTTACCATCACCGAAATCAATGAATTCGACATTGCAAAAATATACAAAAAACGTGCAAACCTCACCAAACCTAACCCAACCAAACCTAACCATTAACGAAATGAAAGAATTCGACATCGCCAAAATATCCACAAAACGTTCTTACCCCACAAAACCTTACCCAACCTAACCTAACCAACACCGAAATCAAAGAATCCGACATTGCCAAAATATCCACAAAACGTGTTTTCCTCACCATACCAAACCCAACCTAACCTTACCACCACCGAAATCAAAGAATTCGACATTGCCAAAATATCCACAAAACGTGCTTTCCTCACCATACCTAACCCATTCTATCCTAACCAGCACCGAAATCAAAGAATTCGACATTGCTTAAATATCCACAAAACGTGCTTTTCTCACCATACCTAACCCAACCTAACCTATCTATCACCGAAACCAAAGATTTCGACATGCCAAAATATCCACAAAACGTGCTAACCTCACCATACCTAACCTTATCTAACCTAACCATCACCGAAATCAAAGAATTCGACATTGCCAAAATATCCAAAAAACGTGCAAACCTCACCAAACCTAACCCAACCTAACCTAACTATCGCCGAAATCAATGAATTCGACATCGACAAAATATCCACAAAACGTGCTTTCTTCACTATATTTAACCCAACCTTACCTCACCATCACTGAAATCAAAGAATTCGACATTGCGCAAATATCCACAAAACGTGCTTTCCTCACCATACCTAACCCAACCTTACCTCACCATCACCGAAATCAAAGAATTCGACATTGCCAAAATATCCACAAAACGTGCTTTCCTCACCAAACCTAACCCAACCTAACCTAACCATCAACGAAATGAAAGAATTCGACATCGCCAAAATATCCACAAAACGTTCTTACCCCACAAAACCTTACCCAACCTAACCTAACCAACACCGAAATCAAAGAATCCGACATTGCCAAAATATCCACAAAACGTGTTTTCCTCACCATACCTAACCCAACCTAACCTTACCACCACTGAAATCAAAGAATTCGACATTGCCAAAATATCCACAAAACGTGCTTTCCTCACCATACCTAACCCATCCTAACCTTACCAGCACCGAAATCAAAGAATTCGACATTGCTTAAATATCCACAAAACGTGCTTTTCTCACCATACCTAACCCAACCTAACCTATCCATCACCGAAACCAAAGAATTCGACATGCCAAAATATCCACAAAACGTGCTCACCTCACCATACCTAACCTTATCTAACCTAACCATCACCGAAATCAAAGAATTCGACATTGCCAAAATATCCAAAAAACGTGCAAACCTCACCAAACCTAACCCAACCTAACCTAACTATCGCCGAAATCAAAGAATTCGACATCGACAAAATATCCACAAAACGTGCTTTCTTCACTTTATTAAACCCAACCTTACCTCACCATCACTGAAATCAAGGAATTCGACATTGCCAAAATATCCACAAAACGTGCTTTCCTTACCATACCAAACCAAACCTAACCTTACAACCACCGAAATCAAAGAATTCGACATCGCCAAAATATCCACAAAACGTGCTTACCTCACTATATTTAACCCAACCTTACCTCACCATCACCGAAATCAAAGAATTGGACATTGCTTAAATATTTAAAAAACGTGCTTTCCTCACCATACCTAACCCAACCTTACCTCACCATCACCGAAATCAAAGAATTCGACATTGCCAAAATATCCACAAAACGTGCTTTCCTCACCATACCTTACCCATCCTACCCTAACCAGCACCGAAATCAAAGAATTCGACATTGCTTAAATATCCACAAAACGTGCTTTTCTCACCATACCTAACCCAACCTAACCTATCCATCACCGAAACCAAAGAATTCGACATGCCAAAATATCCACAAAACGTGCTAACCTCACCATACTTAACCTTATCTAACCTAACCATCACCGAAATCAAAGAATTCGACATTGCCAAAATATCCAAAAAACGTGCAAACCTCACCAAACCTAACCCAACCTAACCTAACTATCGTCGAAATCAAAGAATTCGACATCGACAAAATATCCACAAAACGTGCTTTCTTCACTATATTTAACCCAACCTTACCTCACCATCACTGAAATCAAAGAATTCGACATTGCCAAAATATCCACAAAACGTGCTTTCCTTACCATACTAAACCAAACCTAACCTTACAACCACCGAAATCAAAGAATTCGACATTGCCAAAATATCCAAAAAACGTGCAAACCTCACCAAACCTAACCCAACCTAACCTAACTATCGCCGAAATCAAAGAATTCGACATCGACAAAATATCCACAAAACGTGCTTTCTTCACTATATTTAACCCAACCTTACCTCACCATCACTGAAATCAAAGAATTCGACATCGCCAAAATATCCACAAAACGTGCTTTCCTTACCATACCAAACCAAACCTAACCTTACAACCACCGAAATCAAAGAATTCGACATCCCCAAAATATCCACAAAACGTGCTTACCTCACTATATTTAACCCAACCTTACCTCACCATCACCGAAATCAAAGAATTGGACATTGCTTAAATATTTAAAAAACGTGCTTTCCTCACCATACCTAACCCAACCTTACCTCACCATCACCGAAATCAAAGAATTCGACATTGCCAAAATATCCACAAAACGTGCTTTCCTCACCATACCTTACCCATCCTACCCTAACCAGCACCGAAATCAAAGAATTCGACATTGCTTAAATATCCACAAAACGTGCTTTTCTCACCATACCTAACCCAACCTAACCTATCCATCACCGAAACCAAAGAATTCGACATGCCAAAATATCCACAAAACGTGCTAACCTCACCATACTTAACCTTATCTAACCTAACCATCACCGAAATCAAAGAATTCGACATTGCCAAAATATCCAAAAAACGTGCAAACCTCACCAAACCTAACCCAACCTAACCTAACTATCGTCGAAATCAAAGAATTCGACATCGACAAAATATCCACAAAACGTGCTTTCTTCACTATATTTAACCCAACCTTACCTCACCATCACTGAAATCAAAGAATTCGACATTGCCAAAATATCCACAAAACGTGCTTTCCTTACCATACTAAACCAAACCTAACCTTACAACCACCGAAATCAAAGAATTCGACATTGCCAAAATATCCAAAAAACGTGCAAACCTCACCAAACCTAACCCAACCTAACCTAACTATCGCCGAAATCAAAGAATTCGACATCGACAAAATATCCACAAAACGTGCTTTCTTCACTATATTTAACCCAACCTTACCTCACCATCACTGAAATCAAAGAATTCGACATCGCCAAAATATCCACAAAACGTGCTTTCCTTACCATACCAAACCAAACCTAACCTTACAACCACCGAAATCAAAGAATTCGACATCCCCAAAATATCCACAAAACGTGCTTACCTCACTATATTTAACCCAACCTTACCTCACCATCACCGAAATCAAAGAATTGGACATTGCCCAAATATCCACAAAACGTGCTTTCCTCACCATACCTAACCCAACCTTACCTCACCATCACCGAAATCAAAGAATTCGACATTGCCAAAATATCCACAAAACGTGCTTTCCTCACCATATCTAACCCAACCTAACCTTACCATCACCGAAATCAATGAATTCGACATTGCAAAAATATACAAAAAACGTGCAAACCTCACCAAACCTAACGCAACCTAACCTAACCATCAACGAAATGATAGAATTCGACATCGCCAAAATATCCACAAAACGTTCTTACCCCACAAAACCTAACCCAACCTAACCTAACCAACACCGAAATCAAAGAATCCGACATTGCCAAAATATCCATAAAACGTGTTTTCCTCACCATACCAAACCCAACCTAACCTTACCACCACCGAAATCAAAGAATTGGACATTGCCAAAATATCTACACAACGTGCTTTCCTCACCATACCTAACCCAACATAACCTTACCACCACCGAAATCAAAGAATTCGACATTGCCAAAATATCCACAAAACGTGCAAACCTCACCAAACCTAACCCAACCTTACCTCACCATCACCGAAATCAAAGAATTCGACATTGCCAAAATATCCACAAAACGTGCTTTCCTCACCATATCTAACCCAACCTAACCTTACCATCACCGAAATCAATGAATTCGACATTGCAAAAATATACAAAAAACGTGCAAACCTCACCAAACCTAACCCAACCTAACCTAACCATCAACGAAATGAAAGAATTCGACATCGCCAAAATATCCACAAAACGTTCTTACCCCACAAAACCTTACCCAACCTAACCTAACCAACACCGAAATCAAAGAATCCGACATTGCCAAAATATCCACAAAACGTGTTTTCCTCACCATACCAAACCCAACCTAACCTTACCACCACCGAAATCAAAGAATTCGACATTGCCAAAATATCCACAAAACGTGCTTTCCTCACCATACCTAACCCATTCTAACCTAACCAGCACCGAAATCAAAGAATTCGACATTGCTTAAATATCCACAAAACGTGCTTTTCTCACCATACCTAACCCAACCTAACCTATCTATCACCGAAACCAAAGAATTCGACATGCCAAAATATCCACAAAACGTGCTAACCTCACCATACCTAACCTTATCTAACCTAACCATCACCGAAATCAAAGAATTCGACATTGCCAAAATATCCAAAAAACGTGCAAACCTCACCAAACCTAACCCAACCTAACCTAACTATCGCCGAAATCAAAGAATTCGACATCGACAAAATATCCACAAAACGTGCTTTCTTCACTTTATTAAACCCAACCTTACCTCACCATCACTGAAATCAAGGAATTCGACATTGCCAAAATATCCACAAAACGTGCTTTCCTTACCATACCAAACCAAACCTAACCTTACAACCACCGAAATCAAAGAATTCGACATCGCCAAAATATCCACAAAACGTGCTTACCTCACTATATTTAACCCAACCTTACCTCACCATCACCGAAATCAAAGAATTGGACATTGCTTAAATATTTAAAAAACGTGCTTTCCTCACCATACCTAACCCAACCTTACCTCACCATCACCGAAATCAAAGAATTCGACATTGCCAAAATATCCACAAAACGTGCTTTCCTCACCATACCTTACCCATCCTACCCTAACCAGCACCGAAATCAAAGAATTCGACATTGCTTAAATATCCACAAAACGTGCTTTTCTCACCATACCTAACCCAACCTAACCTATCCATCACCGAAACCAAAGAATTCGACATGCCAAAATATCCACAAAACGTGCTAACCTCACCATACCTAACCTTATCTAACCTAACCATCACCGAAATCAAAGAATTCGACATTGCCAAAATATCCAAAAAACGTGCAAACCTCACCAAACCTAACCCAACCTCACCTAACTATCGTCGAAATCAAAGAATTCGACATCGACAAAATATCCACAAAACGTGCTTTCTTCACTATATTTAACCCAACCTTACCTCACCATCACTGAAATCAAAGAATTCGACATTGCCAAAATATCCACAAAACGTGCTTTCCTTACCATACCAAACCAAACCTAACCTTACAACCACCGAAATCAAAGAATTCGACATTGCCAAAATATCCAAAAAACGTGCAAACCTCACCAAACCTAACCCAACCTAACCTTACTATCGCCGAAATCAAAGAATTCGACATCGACAAAATATCCACAAAACGTGCTTTCTTCACTATATTTAACCCAACCTTACCTCACCATCACTGAAATCAAAGAATTCGACATCGCCAAAATATCCACAAAACGTGCTTTCCTTACCATACCAAACCAAACCTAACCTTTCAACCACCGAAATCAAAGAATTCGACATCCCCAAAATATCCACAAAACGTGCTTACCTCACTATATTTAACCCAACCTTACCTCACCATCACCGAAATCAAAGAATTGGACATTGCCCAAATATCCACAAAACGTGCTTTCCTCACCATACCTAACCCAACCTTACCTCACCATCACCGAAATCAAAGAATTCGACATTGCCAAAATATCCACAAAACGTGCTTTCCTCACCATATCTAACCCAACCTAACCTTACCATCACCGAAATCAATGAATTCGACATTGCAAAAATATACAAAAAACGTGCAAACCTCACCAAACCTAACGCAACCTAACCTAACCATCAACGAAATGATAGAATTCGACATCGCCAAAATATCCACAAAACGTTCTTACCCCACAAAACCTAACCCAACCTAACCTAACCAACACCGAAATCAAAGAATCCGACATTGCCAAAATATCCATAAAACGTGTTTTCCTCACCATACCAAACCCAACCTAACCTTACCACCACCGAAATCAAAGAATTGGACATTGCCAAAATATCTACAAAACGTGCTTTCCTCACCATACCTAACCCAACATAACCTTACCACCACCGAAATCAAAGAATTCGACATTGCCAAAATATCCAAAAAACGTGCAAACCTCACCAAACCTAACCCAACCTAACCTAACTATCGCCGAAATCAAAGAATTCGACATCGACAAAATATCCACAAAACGTGCTTTCTTCACTATATTTAACCCAACCTTACCTCACCATCACTGAAATCAAAGAATTCGACATCGCCAAAATATCCACAAAACGTGCTTTCCTTACCATACCAAACCAAACCTAACCTTACAACCACCGAAATCAAAGAATTCGACATCCCCAAAATATCCACAAAACGTGCTTACCTCACTATATTTAACCCAACCTTACCTCACCATCACCGAAATCAAAGAATTGGACATTGCCCAAATATCCACAAAACGTGCTTTCCTCACCATACCTAACCCAACCTTACCTCACCATCACCGAAATCAAAGAATTCGACATTGCCAAAATATCCACAAAACGTGCTTTCCTCACCATATCTAACCCAACCTAACCTTACCATCACCGAAATCAATGAATTCGACATTGCAAAAATATACAAAAAACGTGCAAACCTCACCAAACCTAACGCAACCTAACCTAACCATCAACGAAATGATAGAATTCGACATCGCCAAAATATCCACAAAACGTTCTTACCCCACAAAACCTAACCCAACCTAACCTAACCAACACCGAAATCAAAGAATCCGACATTGCCAAAATATCCATAAAACGTGTTTTCCTCACCATACCAAACCCAACCTAACCTTACCACCACCGAAATCAAAGAATTGGACATTGCCAAAATATCTACAAAACGTGCTTTCCTCACCATACCTAACCCAACATAACCTTACCACCACCGAAATCAAAGAATTCGACATTGCCAAAATATCCAAAAAACGTGCAAACCTCACCAAACCTAACCCAACCTAACCTAACTATCGCCGAAATCAAAGAATTCGACATCGACAAAATATCCACAAAACGTGCTTTCTTCACTATATTTAACCCAACCTTACCTCACCATCACTGAAAACAAAGAATTCGACATTGCCAAAATATCCACAAAACGTGCTTTCTTCACTATATTTAACCCAACCTAACCTAACCATCACCGAAATCAAAGAATTCGACATTGCCAAACTATCTACAAAACGTTCTTACCCCACAAAACCTAACCCAACCTAACCTTACCATCACCGAAATGAAAGAATTCGACATTGCCAAAATATCCAAAAAACGTGCAAACCTCACCAAACCTAACCCAACCTAACCTAACTATCGCCGAAATCAAAGAATTCGACATCGCCAAAAAATCCACAAAACGTGCTTTCCTCACTATATTTAACCCAACCTTACCTCACCATCACCGAAATCAAAGAATTGGACATTGCCAAAATATCCACAAAACGTGCTTTCCTCACCAAACCTAACCCAACATAACCTTACCACCACCGAAATCAAACAATTCGACATTGCCAAAATATCCAAAAAACGTGCAAACCTCACCAAACCTAACCCAACCTAACCTAACCATCACCGAAATGAAAGAATTCGACATCGCCAAAATATCCACAAAACGTGCTTTCCGCACTATATTTAACCCAACCTTACCTCACCATCACCGAAATCAAAGAATTCGACATTGCCAAAATATCCACAAAACGTGCTTTCATCACCAAACCTAACCCAACATAACCTTACCACCACCGAAATCAAAGAATCCGACATTGCCAAAATATCCACAAAACGTGCTTTCCTCACCATACTAAACCCAACCTAACCTTACCACCACCGAAATCAAAGAATTCGACATCGCCAAAAAATCCACAAAACGTGCTTTCCTCACTATATTTAACCCAACCTTACCTCACCATCACCGAAATCAAAGAATTGGACATTGCCAAAATATCCACAAAACGTGCTTTCCTCACCAAACCTAACCCAACATAACCTTACCACCACCGAAATCAAAGAATTCGACATTGCCAAAATATCCACAAAACGTGCTTTTCTCACCATACCAAACCCAACCTAACCTTACCACCACCGAAATCAAAGAATTCGACATTGCCAAAATATATACAAAACGTGCTTTCCTCACCATACCTAACCCAACATAACCTTACCACCACCGAAATCAAAGAATTCGACATTGCCAAAATATCCAAAAAACGTGCAAACCTCACCAAACCTAACCCAACCTAACCTAACTATCGCCGAAATCAAAGAATTCGACATCGACAAAATATCCACAAAACGTGCTTTCTTCACTATATTTAACCCAACCTTACCTCACCATCACTGAAAACAAAGAATTCGACATTGCCAAAATATCCACAAAACGTGCTTTCTTCACTATATTTAACCCAACCTAACCTAACCATCACCGAAATCAAAGAATTCGACATTGCCAAACTATCTACAAAACGTTCTTACCCCACAAAACCTAACCCAACCTAACCTTACCATCACCGAAATGAAAGAATTCGACATTGCCAAAATATCCAAAAAACGTGCAAACCTCACCAAACCTAACCCAACCTAACCTAACTATCGCCGAAATCAAAGAATTCGACATCGACAAAATATCCACAAAACGTGCTTTTTCACTATATTTAACCCAACCTTACCTCACCATCACTGAAATCAAAGAATTCGACATTGCCAAAATATCCACAAAACGTGCTTACCCCACCTTATCTAACCCAACCTTACCTAACCAACACCGAAATCAAAGAATTCGACATTGCCAAAATATCCACAAAACGTGCAATTTCACCAAACCTAACCCAACCTAACCTAACCATCGCTGAAATCAAAGAATTCGACACCGGCAAAATATCCACAAAACGTGCTTTCTTCACTATATTTAACCCATCCTAACCTAACCATCACCGAAATCAAAGAATTCGACATTGCCAAAATATCCACCAAACGTGCTTTCCTCACCATACCTAACCCAACATAACCTAACCATCACCGAAATCAAAGAATTTGACATTGCCAAAATATCCACAAAACGTGCTCTCCTCACCATACCTAACCCAACCTAACCTAACTATTACCGAAATCAATGAATTCGACATTGCATAAATATCCAAAAAACGTGCAAACCTCACCAAACCTAACCCAACCTAACCTAACTATCGCCGAAATCAAAGAATTCGACATCGACAAAATATCCACAAAACGTGCTTTCTTCACTATATTTAACCTAACCTTACCTCACCATCACTGAAATCAAAGAATTCGACATTGCCAAAATATCCACAAAACGTGCTTTCCTCACCATACCAAACCAAACCTAACCTTACAACGACCGAAATCAAAGAATTCGACATCGCCAAAATATCCACAAAACGTGCTTACCTCACTATATTTAACCCAACCTTACCTCACCATCACCGAAATCAAAGAATTGGACATTGCCCAAATATCCACAAAACGTGCTTTCCTCACCATACCAAACCAAACCTAACCTTACAACCACCGAAATCAAAGAATTCGACATCGCCAAAAAATCCACAAAACGTGCTTTCCTCACTATATTTAACCCAACCTTACCTCACCATCACCGAAATCAAAGAATTGGACATTGCGAAAATATCCACAAAACGTGCTTTCCTCACCAAACCTAACCCAACATAACCTTACCACCACCGAAATCAAAGAATTCGACATTGCCAAAATATCCAAAAAACGTGCAAACCTCACCAAACCTAACCCAACCTAACCTAACCATCACCGAAATGAAAGAATTCGACATCGCCAAAATATCCACAAAACGTGCTTTCCGCACTATATTTAACCCAACCTTACCTCACCATCACCGAAATCAAAGAATTCGACATTGCCAAAATATCCACAAAACGTGCTTTCATCACCAAACCTAACCCAACATAACCTTACCACCACCGAAATCAAAGAATCCGACATTGCCAAAATATCCACAAAACGTGCTTTCCTCACCATACTAAACCCAACCTAACCTTACCACCACCGAAATCAAAGAATTCGACATCGCCAAAAAATCCACAAAACGTGCTTTTCTCACTAAATTTAACCCAACCTTACCTCACCATCACCGAAATCAAAGAATTGGACATTGCCAAAATATCCACAACACGTGCTTTCCTCACCAAACCTAACCCAACATAACCTTACCACCACCGAAATCAAAGAATTCGACATTGCCAAAATATCCACAAAACGTGCTTTCCTCACCATACCAAACCCAACCTAACCTTACCACCACCGAAATCAAAGAATTCGACATTGCCAAAATATATACAAAACGTGCTTTCCTCAATATACCTAACCCAACCTAACCTAACCATCAACGAAATCAATGAATTCGACATTGCAAAAATATACAAAAAACGTGCAAATCTCACCAAACCTAACCCATCCTAACCTAACCATCACCGAAATGAAAGAATTCTACATCTCCAAAATTTCCACAAAACGTGCTTTCCTCACTATATTTAACCCAACCATACCTCACCATCACCGAAATCAAAGAATTCGACATTCCCAAAATATCCACAAAACGTTCTTACCCCACAAAACCTAACCCAACCTTACCTAACCAACACCGAAATCAAAGAATCCGACATTGCCAAAATATCCACAAAACGTGCTTTCCTCACCATACCAAACCCAACCAAACCTTACCACCACGAAAATCAAAGAATTCGACATCGCCAAAAAATCCACAAAACGTACTTTCATCACTATATTTAACCCAACCTTACCTCACCACCACCGAAATCAAAGAATTCGACATTGCCAAAATATCCAAAAAACGTGCAAACCTCACCAAACCTAACCCAACCTAACCTAACCATCACCGAAATGAAAGAATTCGACATTCCCAAAATATCCACAAAACGTTCTTACCCCACAAAACCTAACCCAACCTAACCTAACCAACACCGAAATCAAAGAATCCGACATTGCCAAAATATCCACAAAACGTGCTTTCCTCACCATACCAAACCCAACCTAACCTTACCACCACCGAAATAAAAGAATTCGACATTGCCAAAATATCCACAAAACGTGCTTTCCTCAATATACCTAACCCAACCTAACCTAACCATCACCGAAATCAATGAATTCGACATTGCAAAAATATACAAAAAACGTGCAAATCTCACCAAACCTAACCCATCCTAACCTAACCATCACCGAAATGAAAGAATTTTACATTTTCAAAATTTCCACAAAACGTGCTTTCCTCACTATATTTAACCCAACCTTACCTCACCATTACCGAAATCAAAGAATTCAAAATTGCCCAAATATCCAAAAACGTGCTTACCACACCATACCTAACCCAACCTAACATTACCATCACCGAAATCAAATAATTCGACATTCGCAAAATATCCACAAAACGTGCTTTCCTCAACATACCAAACCCAACCTAACCTTACCACCACCGAAATCAAAGAATTTGACATCGCCAAAAAATCCACAAAACGTGCTTTCCTCACTATATTTAACCCAACCTTACCTCACCATCACCGAAATCAAAGAATTGGACATTGCCAAATTATCCACAAAACGTGCTTTCCTCACCATACCTGACCCAACCTAACCTTACCATCACCGAAATCAATGAATTCGACATTGCAAAAATATACAAAAAACGTGCAAATCTCACCAAACCTAACCCATCCTAACCTTAACATCACCGAAATGAAAGAATTCTACATCGCCAAAATATCCACAAAACGTGCTTTCCTCACTATATTTATTCCAACCTTACCTCACCATCACCGAAATCAAAGAATTCGACATTGCCAAAATATCCACAAAACGTGCTTTCCTCACCATACCTAACCCAACCTAACCTAACCATCACCGAAATCAATGAATTCGACATTGCAAAATTATACAAAAAACGTGCAAACCTCACCAAACCTAACCCAACCTAACCTAACCATCACCGAAATGAAAGAATTGGACATCGCCAAAATATCCACAAAACGTGCTTACCCCACCATACCTAACCCAACCTAACCTAACCATCACCGAAATCAAAGAATTCGACATTCCCAAAATATCCACAAAACGTTCTTACCCCACAAAACCTAACCCAACCTAACCTAACCAACACCGAAATCAAAGAATCCGACATTGCCAAAATATCCACAAAACGTGCTTTCCTCACCATACCAAACCCAACCTAACCTTACCACCACCGAAATCAAAGAATTCGACATTGCCAAAATATCCACAAAACGTGCTTTCCTCAATATACCTAACCCAATCTAACCTAACCATCACCGAAATCAATGAATTCGACATTGCAAAAATATACAAAAAACGTGCAAATCTCACCAAACCTAACCCATCCTAACCTAACCATCACCGAAATGAAAGAATTCTACATCTTCAAAATTTCCACAAAACGTGCTTTCCTCACTATATTTAACCCAACCTTACCTCACCATTACCGAAATCAAAGAATTCAAAATTGCCCAAATATCCAAAAAACGTGCTTACCACACCTTTACTAACCCAATCTAACATTACCATCACCGAAATCTCATAATTCGACATTCGCAAAATATCCGAAAAACGTGCTTTCCTCAACATACCAAACCCAACCTAACCTTACCACCACCGAAATCAAAGAATTTGACATCGCCAAAAAATCCACAAAACGTGCTTTCCTCACTATATTAAACCCAACCTTACCTCACCATCACCGAAATCAAAGAATTCAACATTGCCAAAATATCCACAAAACGTGCTTTCCTTACCATACCTGACCCAACCTAACCTAACCATCACCCAAATTAATGAATTCGACATTGCAAAAATATACAAAAAACGTGCAAATCTCGTCAAACCTAACCCATCCTAACCTTAACATCACCGAAATGAAAGAATTCCACACCGCCAAAATATCCACAAAACGTGCTTTCCTCACTATATTTATTCCAACCTTACCTCACCATCACCGAAATCAAAGAATTCGACATTGCCAAAATATCCACAAAACGTGCTTTCCTCACCATACCTAACCCAACCTAACCTAACCATCACCGAAATCAATGAATTTGACATTGCAAAATTATACAAAAAACGTGCAAACCTCACCAAACCTAACCCAACCTAACCTAACCATCAACGAAATGAAAGAATTCGACATCGCCAAAATATCCACAAAACGTTCTTACCCCACAAAACCTTACCCAACCTAACCTAACCAACACCGAAATCAAAGAATCCGACATTGCCAAAATATCCACAAAACGTGTTTTCCTCACCATACCAAACCCAACCTAACCTTACCACCACCGAAATCAAAGAATTCGACATTGACAAAATATCCACAAAACGTGGATTCCTCACCATATCTAACCCATTCTATCCTAACCAGCACCGAAATCAAAGAATTCGACATTGCTTAAATATCCACAAAACGTGCTTTTCTCACCATACCTAACCCAACCTAACCTATCCATCACCGAAACCAAAGAATTCGACATGCCAAAATATCCACAAAACGTGCTAACCTCACCATACCTAACCTTATCTAACCGAACCATCACCGAAATCAAAGAATTCGACATTGCCAAAATATCAAAAAAACGTGCAAACCTCACCAAACCTAACCCAACCTAACCTTACTATCGCCGAAATCAAAAAATTCGACATCGACAAAATATCCACAAAACGTGCTTTCTTCACTATATTTAACCCAACCTTACCTCACCATCACTGAAATCAAAGAATTCGACATTGCCAAAATATCCACAAAACGTGCTTTCCTTACCATACCAAACCAAACCTAACCTTACAACCACCGAAATCAAAGAATTCGACATCGCCAAAATATCCACAAAACGTGCTTACCTCACTATATTTAACCCAACCTTACCTCACCATCACCGAAATCAAAGAATTGGACATTGCCCAAATATCCACAAAACGTGCTTTCCTCACCATACCTAACCCAACCTTACCTCACCATCACCGAAATCAAAGAATTCGACATTGCCAAAATATCCACAAAACGTGCTTTCCTCACCATATCTAACCCAACCTAACCTAACCATCACCGAAATCAAAGAATTCGACATTCCCAAAATATCCACAAAACGTTCTTACCCCACAAAACCTAACCCAACCTAACCTAACCAACACCGAAATCAAAGAATCCGACATTGCCAAAATATCCACAAAACGTGCTTTCCTCACCATACCAAACCCAACCTAACCTTACCACCACCGAAATCAAAGAATTCGACATTGCCAAAATATCCACAAAACGTGCTTTCCTCAATATACCTAACCCAACCTAACCTAACCATCACCGAAATCAATGAATTCGACATTGCAAAAATATACAAAAAACGTGCAAATCTCACCAAACCTAACCCATCCTAACCTAACCATCACCGAAATGAAAGAATTTTACATTTTCAAAATTTCCACAAAACGTGCTTTCCTCACTATATTTAACCCAACCTTACCTCACCATTACCGAAATCAAAAAATTCAAAATTGCCCAAATATCCAAAAACGTGCTTACCACACCATACCTAACCCAACCTAACATTACCATCACCGAAATCAAATAATTCGACATTCGCAAAATATCCACAAAACGTGCTTTCCTCAACATACCAAACCCAACCTAACCTTACCACCACCGAAATCAAAGAATTTGACATCGCCAAAAAATCCACAAAACGTGCTTTCCTCACTATATTTAACCCAACCTTACCTCACCATCACCGAAATCAAAGAATTGGACATTGCCAAATTATCCACAAAACGTGCTTTCCTCACCATACCTGACCCAACCTTACCTTACCTTCACCGAAATCAATGAATTCGACATTGCAAAAATATACAAAAAACGTGCAAATCTCACCAAACCTAACCCATCCTAACCTTAACATCACCGAAATGAAAGAATTCTACATCGCCAAAATATCCACAAAACGTGCTTTCCTCACTATATTTATTCCAACCTTACCTCACCATCACCGAAATCAAAGAATTCGACATTGCCAAAATATCCACAAAACGTGCTTTCCTCACCATACCTAACCCAACCTAACCTAACCATCACCGAAATCAATGAATTTTGACATTGCAAAATTATACAAAAAACGTGCAAACCTCACCAAACCTAACCCAACCTAACCTAACCATCACCGAAATGAAAGAATTGGACATCGCCAAAATATCCACAAAACGTGCTTACCCCACCATACCTAACCCAACCTAACCTAACCATCACCGAAATCAAAGAATTCGACATTCCCAAAATATCCACAAAACGTTCTTACCCCACAAAACCTAACCCAACCTAACCTAACCAACACCGAAATCAAAGAATCCGACATTGCCAAAATATCCACAAAACGTGCTTTCCTCACCATACCAAACCCAACCTAACCTTACCACCACCGAAATCAAAGAATTCGACATTGCCAAAATATCCACAAAACGTGCTTTCCTCAATATACCTAACCCAATCTAACCTAACCATCACCGAAATCAATGAATTCGACATTGCAAAAAGATACAAAAAACGTGCAAATCTCACCAAACCTAACCCATCCTAACCTAACCATCACCGAAATGAAAGAATTCTACATCTTCAAAATTTCCACAAAACGTGCTTTCCTCACTATATTTAACCCAACCTTACCTCACCATTACCGAAATCAAAGAATTCAAAATTGCCCAAATATCCAAAAAACGTGCTTACCACACCTTTACTAACCCAACCTAACATTACCATCACCGAAATCTCATAATTCGACATTCGCAAAATATCCGAAAAACGTGCTTTCCTCAACATACCAAACCCAACCTAACCTTACCACCACCGAAATCAAAGAATTTGACATCGCCAAAAAATCCACAAAACGTGCTTTCCTCACTATATTTAACCCAACCTTACCTCACCATCACCGAAATCAAAGAATTGGACATTGCCAAAATATCCACAAAACGTGCTTTCCTCACCATACCTGACCCAACCTAACCTAACCATCACCCAAATTAATGAATTCGACATTGCAAAAATATACAAAAAACGTGCAAATCTCGTCAAACCTAACCCATCCTCACCTTAACATCACCGAAATGAAAGAATTCTACACCGCCAAAATATCCACAAAACGTGCTTTCCTCACTATATTTATTCCAACCTTACCTCACCATCACCGAAATCAAAGAATTCGACATTGCCAAAATATCCACAAAACGTGCTTTCCTCACCATACCTAACCCAACCTAACCTAACCATCACCGAAATCAATGAATTCGACATTGCAAAATTATACAAAAAACGTGCAAACCTCACCAAACCTAACCCAACCTAACCTAACCATCACCGAAATGAAAGAATTGGACATCGCCAAAATATCCACAAAACGTGCTTTCCTCACTTTATTTAACCCAACCTTACCTCTCTATCACCGAAATCAAAGAATCCGACATTGCCAAAATATCCACAAAACGTGCTTTCCTCACCATACCAAACCCAACCTAACCTTACCACCACCGAAATCAATGAATTCGACATTGCAAAAATATACAAAAAACGTGCAAACCTCACCAAACCTAACCCAACCTAACCTAACCATCAACGAAATGAAAGAATTCGACATCGCCAAAATATCCACAAAACGTTCTTACCCCACAAAACCTTACCCAACCTAACCTAACCAACACCGAAATCAAAGAATCCGACATTGCCAAAATATCCACAAAACGTGTTTTCCTCACCATACCAAACCCAACCTAACCTTACCACCACCGAAATCAAAGAATTCGACATTGACAAAATATCCACAAAACGTGGATTCCTCACCATATCTAACCCATTCTATCCTAACCAGCACCGAAATCAAAGAATTCGACATTGCTTAAATATCCACAAAACGTGCTTTTCTCACCATACCTAACCTAACCTAACCTATCCATCACCGAAACCAAAGAATTCGACATGCCAAAATATCCACAAAACGTGCTTACCTCACCATACCTAACCTTATCTAACCGAACCATCACCGAAATCAAAGAATTCGACATTGCCAAAATATCAAAAAAACGTGCAAACCTCACCAAACCTAACCCAACCTAACCTTACTATCGCCGAAATCAAAAAATTCGACATCGACAAAATATCCACAAAACGTGCTTTCTTCACTATATTTAACCCAACCTTACCTCACCATCACTGAAATCAAAGAATTCGACATTGCCAAAATATCCACAAAACGTGCTTTCCTTACCATACCAAACCAAACCTAACCTTACAACCACCGAAATCAAAGAATTCGACATCGCCAAAATATCCACAAAACGTGCTTACCTCACTATATTTAACCCAACCTTACCTCACCATCACCGAAATCAAAGAATTGGACATTGCCCAAATATCCACAAAACGTGCTTTCCTCACCATACCTAACCCAACCTTACCTCACCATCACCGAAATCAAAGAATTCGACATTGCCAAAATATCCACAAAACGTGCTTTCCTCACCATATCTAACCCAACCTAACCTTACCATCACCGAAATCAAAGAATTCGATATTGCCAATATATCCAAAAAACGTTCTTACCACATAAAACCCAACCCAACCTAACCTAACCATCACCGAAAACAAAGAATTGGACATTGCTTAAATATCCACAAAACGTGCGTTCCTCACCATACCTAACCCAACCTTACCTCACCATCACCGAAATCAAAGAATTCGACATTGCCAAAATATCCACAAAACGTGCTTTCCTCACCATATCTAACCCAACCTAACCTAACCATCACCGAAATCAAAGAATTCGATATTGCCAATATATCCAAAAAACGTTCTTACCACACAAAACCCAACCCAACCTAACCTAACCATCACCGAAATCAAAGAATTCGACATTGCCAAAATATCCACAAAACGTGCTTACCCCACCATATCTAACCCAACCTTACCTAACCAACACCGAAATCAAAGAATTCGACATTGCCAAAATATCCACAAAACGTGCAATTTCACCAAACCTAACCCAACCTAACCTAACCATCGCTGAAATCAAAGAATTCGACACCGCCAAAATATCCACAAAACGTGCTTTCTTCACTATATTTAACCCATCCTAACCTAACCATCACCGAAATCAAAGAATTCGACATTGCCAAAATATCTACAAAACGTGCTTTCCTCACCATACCTAACCCAACATAACCTTACCACCACCGAAATCAAAGAATTCGACATCGACAAAATATCCACAAAACGTGCTTTCTTCACTATATTTAACCCAACCTTACCTCACCATCACTGAAATCAAAGAATTCGACATTGCCAAAATATCCACAAAACGTGCTTTCCTCACCATACCAAACCAAACCTAACCTTACAACCACCGAAATCAAAGAATTCGACATCGCCAAAATATCCACAAAACGTGCTTACCTCACTATATTTAACCTAACCTTACCTCACCATCACCGAAATCAAAGAATTGGACATTGCCCAAATATCCACAAAACGTGCTTTCCTCACCATACCTAACCCAACCTTACCTCACCATCACCGAAATCAAAGAATTCGACATTGCCAAAATATCCACAAAACGTGCTTTCCTCACCATATCTAACCCAACCTAACCTTACCATCACCGAAATCAATGAATTCGACATTGCAAAAATATACAAAAAACGTGCAAACCTCACCAAACCTAACCCAACCTAACCTAACCATCAACGAAATGAAAGAATTCGACATCGCTAAAATATCCACAAAACGTTCTTACCCCACAAAACCTTACCCAACCTAACCTAACCAACACCGAAATCAAAGAATCCGACATTGCCAAAATATCCACAAAACGTGTTTTCCTCACCATACCAAACCCAACCTAACCTTACCACCACCGAAATCAAAGAATTCGACATTGCCAAAATATCCACAAAACGTGCTTTCCTCACCATACCTCACCCATTCTAACCTATCCATCACCGAAACCAAAGAATTCGACATGCCAAAATATCCACAAAACGTGCTAACCTCACCATACTTAACCTTATCTAACCTAACCATCACCGAAATCAAAGAATTCGACATTGCCAAAATATCCAAAAAACGTGCAAACCTCACCAAACCTAACCCAACCTAACCTAACTATCGCCGAAATCAAAGAATTCGACATCGACAAAATATCCACAAAACGTGCTTTCTTCACTATATTTAACCCAACCTTACCTCACCATCACTGAAATCAAAGAATTCGACATTGCCAAAATATCCACAAAACGTGCTTTCCTTACCATACCAAACCAAACCTAACCTTACAACCACCGAAATCAAAGAATTCGACATCGCCAAAATATCCACAAAACGTGCTTACCTCACTATATTTAACCCAACCTTACCTCACCATCACCGAAATCAAAGAATTGGACATTGCCCAAATATCCACAAAACGTGCTTTCCTCACCATACCTAACCCAACCTTACCTCACCATCACCGAAATCAAAGAATTCGACATTGCCAAAATATCCACAAAACGTGCTTTCCTCACCATATCTAACCCAACATAACCTTACCATCACCGAAATCAAAGAATTCGATATTGCCAATATATCCAAAAAACGTTCTTACCACACAAAACCCAACCCAACCTAACCTAACCATCACCGAAAACAAAGAATTGGACATTGCTTAAATATCCACAAAACGTGCTTTCCTCACCATACCTAACCCAACCTTACCTCACCATCACCGAAATCAAAGAATTCGACATTGCCAAAATATCCACAAAACGTGCTTTCCTCACCATATCTAACCCAACCTAACCTAACCATCACCGAAATCAAAGAATTCGATATTGCCAATATATCCAAAAAACGTTCTTACCACACAAAACCCAACCCAACCTAACCTAACCATCACCGAAATCAAAGAATTCGACATTGCCAAAATATCCACAAAACGTGCTTTCCTCACCATATCTAACCCAACCTAACCTTACCATCACCGAAATCAAAGAATTCGATATTGCCAATATATCCAAAAAACGTTCTTACCACACAAAACCCAACCCAACCTAACCTAACCATCACCGAAAACAAAGAATTGGACATTGCTTAAATATCCACAAAACGTGCTTTCCTCACCATACCTAACCCAACCTTACCTCACCATCACCGAAATCAAAGAATTCGACATTGCCAAAATATCCACAAAACGTGCTTTCCTCACCATATCTAACCCAACCTAACCTTACCATCACCGAAATCAAAGAATTCGATATTGCCAATATATCCAAAAAACGTTCTTACCACACAAAACCCAACCCAACCTAACCTAACCATCACCGAAAACAAAGAATTGGACATTGCTTAAATATCCACAAAACGTGCTTTCCTCACCATACCTAACCCAACCTTACCTCACCATCACCGAAATCAAAGAATTCGACATTGCCAAAATATCCACAAAACGTGCTTTCCTCACCATATCTAACCCAACCTAACCTAACCATCACCGAAATCAAAGAATTCGATATTGCCAATATATCCAAAAAACGTTCTTACCACACAAAACCCAACCCAACCTAACCTAACCATCACCGAAATCAAAGAATTCGACATCGCCAAAATATCCACAAAACGTGCTTTCCTCACTATATTTAACCCAACCTTACCTCACCATCACCGAAATCAAAGAATTGGACATTGCCCAAATATCCACAAAACGTGCTTTCCTCACCATACCTAACCCAACCTTACCTCACCATTACCGAAATCAAAGAATTCGACATTGCCAAAATATCCACAAAACGTGCTTTCCTCACCATATCTAACCCAACCTAACCTTACCATCACCGAAATCAATGAATTCGACATTGCAAAAATATACAAAAAACGTGCAAACCTCACCAAACCTAACCCAACCTAACCTTACCATCACCGAAATCAAAGAATTCAACATTGCCAAAATATCCACAAAACGTGTTTTTCCTCACCATACCTAACCCAACCTAACCTAACCATCACCGAAATCAAAGAATTCGATATTGCCAATATATCCAAAAAACGTTCTTACCACACAAAACCCAACCCATCCTAACCTAACCATCACCGAAATCAAAGAATTCGACATTGCCAAAATATCCACAAAACGTGCTTACCCCACCATATCTAACCCAACCTTACCTAACCAACACCGAAATCAAAGAATTCGACATTGCCAAAATATCCACAAAACGTGCAATTTCACCAAACCTAACCCAACCTAACCTAACCATCGCTGAAATCAAAGAATTCGACACCGCCAAAATATCCACAAAACGTGCTTTCTTCACTATATTTAAACCATCCTTACCTAACCAACACCGAAATCAAAGAATTCGACATTGCCAAAATATCCACAAAACGTGCTTTCCTCACCATACCTAACCCAACCTTACCTCACCATCACCGAAATCAAAGAATTCGACATTGCCAAAATATCCACAAAACGTGCTTTCCTCACCATATCTAACCCAACCTAACCTTACCATCACCGAAATCAAAGAATTCGATATTGCCAATATATCCAAAAAACGTTCTTACCACACAAAACCCAACCCAACCTAACCTAACCATCACCGAAAACAAAGAATTGGACATTGCCCAAATATCCACAAAACGTGCTTTCCTCACCATACCTAACCCAACCTTACCTCACCATCACCGAAATCAAAGAATTCGACATTGCCAAAATATCCACAAAACGTGCTTTCCTCACCATATCTAACCCAACCTAACCTAACCATCACCGAAATCAAAGAATTCGATATTGCCAATATATCCACAAAACGTTCTTACCACACAAAACCCAACCCAACCTAACCTAACCATCACCGAAATCAAAGAATTCGACATTGCCAAAATATCCACAAAACGTGCTTACCCCACCATATCTAACCCAACCTTACCTAACCAACACCGAAATCAAAGAATTCGACATTGCCAAAATATCCACAAAACGTGCACTTTCACCAAACCTAACCCAACCTAACCTTACCATCGCTGAAATCAAAGAATTCGACACCGCCAAAATATCCACAAAACGTGCTTTCTTCACTATATTTAACCCATCCTAACCTAACCATCACCGAAATCAAAGAATTCGACATTGCCAAAATATCTACAAAACGTGCTTTCCTCACCATACCTAACCCAACATAACCTTACCACCACCGAAATCAAAGAATTCGACATCGACAAAATATCCACAAAACGTGCTTTCTTCACTATATTTAACCCAACCTTACCTCACCATCACTGAAATCAAAGAATTCGACATTGCCAAAATATCCACAAAACGTGCTTTCCTCACCATACCAAACCAAACCTAACCTTACAAACACCGAAATCAAAGAATTCGACATCGCCAAAATATCCACAAAACGTGCTTACCTCACTATATTTAACCTAACCTTACCTCACCATCACCGAAATCAAAGAATTGGACATTGCCCAAATATCCACAAAACGTGCTTTCCTCACCATACCTAACCCAACCTTACCTCACCATCACCGAAATCAAAGAATTCGACATTGCCAAAATATCCACAAAACGTGCTTTCCTCACCATATCTAACCCAACCTAACCTTACCATCACCGAAATCAATGAATTCGACATTGCAAAAGTATACAAAAAACGTGCAAACCTCACCAAACCTAACCCAACCTAACCTAACCATCAACGAAATGAAAGAATTCGACATCGCTAAAATATCCACAAAACGTTCTTACCCCACAAAACCCAACCCAACCTAACCTAACCATCACCGAAATCAAAGAATTCGACATTGCCAAAATATCCACAAAACGTGCTTACCCCACCATATCTAACCCAACCTTACCTAACCAACACCGAAATCAAAGAATTCGACATTGCCAAAATATCCACAAAACGTGCAATTTCACCAAACCTAACCCAACCTAACCTAACCATCGCTGAAATCAAAGAATTCGACACCGCCAAAATATCCACAAAACGTGCTTTCTTCACTATATTTAACCCATCCTAACCTAACCATCACCGAAATCAAAGAATTCGACATTGCCAAAATATCTACAAAACGTGCTTTCCTCACCATACCTAACCCAACATAACCTTACCACCACCGAAATCAAAGAATTCGACATCGACAAAATATCCACAAAACGTGCTTTCTTCACTATATTTAACCCAACCTTACCTCACCATCACTGAAATCAAAGAATTCGACATTGCCAAAATATCCACAAAACGTGCTTTCCTCACCATACCAAACCAAACCTAACCTTACAACCACCGAAATCAAAGAATTCGACATCGCCAAAATATCCACAAAACGTGCTTACCTCACTATATTTAACCTAACCTTACCTCACCATCACCGAAATCAAAGAATTGGACATTGCCCAAATATCCACAAAACGTGCTTTCCTCACCATACCTAACCCAACCTTACCTCACCATCACCGAAATCAAAGAATTCGACATTGCCAAAATATCCACAAAACGTGCTTTCCTCACCATATCTAACCCAACCTAACCTTACCATCACCGAAATCAATGAATTCGACATTGCAAAAATATACAAAAAACGTGCAAACCTCACCAAACCTAACCCAACCTAACCTTACCATCACCGAAATCAAAGAATTCAACATTGCCAAAATATCCACAAAACGTGTTTTTCCTCACCATACCTAACCCAACCTAACCTAACCATCACCGAAATCAAAGAATTCGATATTGCCAATATATCCAAAAAACGTTCTTACCACACAAAACCCAACCCATCCTAACCTAACCATCACCGAAATCAAAGAATTCGACATTGCCAAAATATCCACAAAACGTGCTTTCCTCACCATACCAAACCAAACCTAACCTTACAACCACCGAAATCAAAGAATTCGACATCGCCAAAATATCCACAAAACGTGCTTACCTCACTATATTTAACCCAAACTTACCTCACCATTACCGAAATCAAAGAATTGGACATTGCCTAAATATCCACAAAACGTGCTGTCCTCACCATACCTAACCCAACCTTACCTCACCATCACCGAAATCAAAGAATTCGACATTGCCAAAATATCCACAAAACGTGCTTTCCTCACCATATCTAACCCAACCTAACCTTACCATCACCGAAATCAATGAATTCGACATTGCAAAAATATACAAAAAACGTGCAAACCTCACCAAACCTAACCCAACCTAACCTAACCATCAACGAAATGAAAGAATTCGACATCGCCAAAATATCCACAAAACGTTCTTACCCCACAAAACCTTACCCAACCTAACCTAACCAACACCGCAATCAAAGAATCCGACATTGCCAAAATATCCACAAAACGTGTTTTCCTCACCATACCAAACCCAACCTAACCTTACCACCACCGAAATCAAAGAATTCGACATTGCCAAAATATCCACAAAACGTGCAATTTCACCAAACCTAACCCAACCTAACCTAACTATCGCCGAAATCAAAGAATTCGACATCGACAAAATATCCACAAAACGTGCTTTCTTCACTATATTTAACCTAACCTTACCTCACCATCACTGAAATCAAAGAATTCGACATCGCCAAAATATCCACAAAACGTGCTTTCCTTACCATACCAAACCAAACCTAACCTTACAACCACCGAAATCAAAGAATTCGACATCCCCAAAATATCCACAAAACGTGCTTACCTCACTATATTTAACCCAACCTTACCTCACCATCACCGAAATCAAAGAATTGGACATTGCCCAAATATCCACAAAACGTGCTTTCCTCACCATACCTAACCCAACCTTACCTCACTATCACCGAAATCAAAGAATTCAACATTGCCAAAATATCCACAAAACGTGCTCTTCTCACCATATCTAACCCTACCTAACCTTACCATCACCGAAATCAATGAATTCGACATTGCAAAAATATACAAAAAACGTGCAAACCTCACCAAACCTAACCCAACCTAACCTAACCATCAACGAAATGAAAGAATTCGACATCGCCAAAATATCCACAAAACGTTCTTACCCCACAAAACCTTACCCAACCTAACCTAACCAACACCGAAATCAAAGAATCCGACATTGCCAAAATATCCACAAAACGTGTTTTCCTCACCATACCAAACCCAACCTAACCTTACCACCACCGAAATCAAAGAATTCGACATTGCCAAAATATCCACAAAACGTGCTTTCCTTACCATACCTAACCCATCCTAACCTAACCAGCACCGAAATCAAAGAATTCGACATTGCTTAAATAACCACAAAACGTGCTTTTCTTACCAAACCTAACCCAACCTAACCTTTCCATCACCGAAACCAAAGAATTCGACATGCCAAAATATCCACAAAACGTGCTAACCTCACCATACCTAACCTTATCTAACCTAACCATCACCGAAATCAAAGAATTCGACATTGCCAAAATATCCAAAAAACGTGCAAACCTCACCAAACCTAACCCAACCTAACCTAACTATCGCCGAAATCAAAGAATTCGACATCGCCAAAATATCCACAAAACGTGCTTACCTCACTATATTTAACCTAACCTTACCTCACCATTACCGAAATCAAAGAATTGGACATTGCCCAAATATCCACAAAACGTGCTGTCCTCACCATACCTAACCCAACCTTACCTCACCATCACCGAAATCAAAGAATTCGACATTGCCAAAATATCCACAAAACGTGCTTTCCTCACCATACCAAACCAAACCTAACCTTACAACCACCGAAATCAAAGAATTCGACATCCCCAAAATATCCACAAAACGTGCTTACCTCACTATATTTAACCCAACCTTACCTCACCATCACCGAAATCAAAGAATTCGACATTGCCAAAATATCCACAAAACGTGCTTTCCTCACCATATCTAACCCAACCTAACCTTACCATCACCGAAATCAATGAATTCGACATTGCAAAAATATACAAAAAACGTGCAAACCTCACCAAACCTAACCCAACCTAACCTAACCATCAACGAAATGAAAGAATTCGACATCGCCAAAATATCCACAAAACGTTCTTACCCCACAAAACCTTACCCAACCTAACCTAACCAACACCGAAATCAAAAAATCCGACATTGCCAAAATATCCACAAAACGTGTTTTCCTCACCATACCAAACCCAACCTAACCTTACCACCACCGAAATCAAAGAATTCGACATTGCCAAAATATCCACAAAACGTGCAATTTCACCAAACCTAACCCAACCTAACCTAACTATTGCCGAAATCAAAGAATTCGACATCGACAAAATATCCACAAAACGTGCTTTCTTCACTATATTTAACCCAACTTTACCTCACCATCACTGAAATCAAAGAATTCTACATCGCCAAAATATCCACAAAACGTGCTTTCCTTACCATACCAAACCAAACCTAACCTTACAACCACCGAAATCAAAGAATTCGACATCCCCAAAATATCCACAAAACGTGCTTACCTCACTATATTTAACCCAACCTTACCTCACCATCACCGAAATCAAAGAATTGGACATTGCCCAAATATCCACAAAACGTGCTTTCCTCACCATACCTAACCCAACCTTACCTCACCATCACCGAAATCAAAGAATTCGACATTGCCAAAATATCCACAAAACGTGCTTTCCTCACCATATCTAACCCTACCTAACCTTACCATCACCGAAATCAATGAATTCGACATTTCAAAAATATACAAAAAACGTGCAAACCTCACCAAACCTAACCCAACCTAACCTAACCATCAACGAAATGAAAGAATTCGACATCGCCAAAATATCCACAAAACGTTCTTACCCCACAAAACCTTACCCAACCTAACCTAACCAACACCGAAATCAAAGAATCCGACATTGCCAAAATATCCACAAAACGTGTTTTCCTCACCATACCAAACCCAACCTAACCTTACCACCACCGAAATCAAAGAATTCGACATTGCCAAAATATCCACAAAACGTGCAATTTCACCAAACCTAACCCAACCTAACCTAACTATCGCCGAAATCAAAGAATTCGACATCGACAAAATATCCACAAAACGTGCTTTCTTCACTATATTTAACCCAACCTTACCTCACCATCACTGAAATCAAAGAATTCGACATCGCCAAAATATCCACAAAACGTGCTTTCCTTACCATACCAAACCAAACCTAACCTTACAACCACCGAAATCAAAGAATTCGACATCCCCAAAATATCCACAAAACGTGCTTACCTCACTATATTTAACCCAACCTTACCTCACCATCACCGAAATCAAAGAATTGGACATTGCTTAAATATCCACAAAACGTGCTTTCCTCACCATACCTAACCCAACCTTACCTCACTATCACCGAAATCAAAGAATTCAACATTGCCAAAATATCCACAAAACGTGCTCTTCTCACCATATCTAACCCTACCTAACCTTACCATCACCGAAATCAATGAATTCGACATTGCAAAAATATACAAAAAACGTGCAAACCTCACCAAACCTAACCCAACCTAACCTAACCATCAACGAAATGAAAGAATTCGACATCGCCAAAATATCCACAAAACGTTCTTACCCCACAAAACCTTACCCAACCTAACCTAACCAACACCGAAATCAAAGAATCCGACATTGCCAAAATATCCACAAAACGTGTTTTCCTCACCATACCAAACCCAACCTAACCTTACCACCACCGAAATCAAAGAATTCGACATTGCCAAAATATCCACAAAACGTGCTTTCCTTACCATACCTAACCCATCCTAACCTAACCAGCACCGAAATCAAAGAATTCGACATTGCTTAAATATCCACAAAACGTGCTTTTCTTACCAAACCTAACCCAACCTAACCTTTCCATCACCGAAACCAAAGAATTCGACATGCCAAAATATCCACAAAACGTGCTAACCTCACCATACCTAACCTTATCTAACCTAACCATCACCGAAATCAAAGAATTCGACATTGCCAAAATATCCAAAAAACGTGCAAACCTCACCAAACCTAACCCAACCTAACCTAACTATCGCCGAAATCAAAGAATTCGACATCGACAAAATATCCACAAAACGTGCTTTCTTCACTATATTTAACCCAACCTTACCTCACCATCACTGAAATCAAAGAATTCGACATCTTTAAAATATCCACAAAACGTGCTTTCCTTACCATACCAAACCAAACCTTACCTTACAACCACCGAAATCAAAGAATTCGACATCGCCAAAATATCCACAAAACGTGCTTACCTCACTATATTTAACCTAACCTTACCTCACCATTACCGAAATCAAAGAATTGGACATTGCCCAAATATCCACAAAACGTGCTGTCCTCACCATACCTAACCCAACCTTACCTCACCATCACCGAAATCAAAGAATTCGACATTGCCAAAATATCCACAAAACGTGCTTTCCTCACCATACCAAACCAAACCTAACCTTACAACCACCGAAATCAAAGAATTCGACATCGCCAAAATATCCACAAAACGTGCTTACCTCACTATATTTAACCCAACCTTACCTCACCATTACCGAAATCAAAGAATTGGACATTGCCCAAATATCCACAAAACGTGCTGTCCTCACCATACCTAACCCAACCTTACCTCACCATCACCGAAATCAAAGAATTCGACATTGCCAAAATATCCACAAAACGTGCTTTGCTCACCATATCTAACCCAACCTAACCTTACCATCACCGAAATCAATGAATTCGACATTGCAAAAATATACAAAAAACGTGCAAACCTCACCAAACCTAACCCAACCTAACCTAACCATCAACGAAATGAAAGAATTCGACATCGCCAAAATATCCACAAAACGTTCTTACCCCACAAAACCTTACCCAACCTAACCTTACCAACACCGAAATCAAAAAATCCGACATTGCCAAAATATCCACAAAACGTGTTTTCCTCACCATACCAAACCCAACCTAACCTTACCACCACCGAAATCAAAGAATTCGACATTGCCAAAATATCCACAAAACGTGCAATTTCACCAAACCTAACCCAACCTAACCAAACTATTGCCGAAATCAAAGAATTCGACATCGACAAAATATCCACAAAACGTGCTTTCTTCACTATATTTAACCCAACTTTACCTCACCATCACTGAAATCAAAGAATTCGACATCGCCAAAATATCCACAAAACGTGCTTTCCTTACCATACCAAACCAAACCTAACCTTACAACCACCGAAATCAAAGAATTCGACATCCCCAAAATATCCACAAAACGTGCTTACCTCACTATATTTAACCCAACCTTACCTCACCATCACCGAAATCAAAGAATTGGACATTGCCCAAATATCCACAAAACGTGCTTTCCTCACCATACCTAACCCAACCTTACCTCACCATCACCGAAATCAAAGAATTCGACATTGCCAAAATATCCACAAAACGTGCTTTCCTCACCATATCTAACCCTACCTAACCTTACCATCACCGAAATCAATGAATTCGACATTGCAAAAATATACAAAAAACGTGCAAACCTCACCAAACCTAACCCAACCTAACCTAACCATCAACGAAATGAAAGAATTCGACATCGCCAAAATATCCACAAAACGTTCTTACCCCACAAAACCTTACCCAACCTAACCTAACCAACACCGAAATCAAAGAATCCGACATTGCCAAAATATCCACAAAACGTGCTTTCCTCACCATATCTAACCCTACCTAACCTTACCATCACCGAATTCAATGAATTCGACATTGCAAAAATATACAAAAAACGTGCAAACCTCACCAAACCTAACCCAACCTAACCTAACCATCAACGAAATAAAAGAATTCGACATCGCCAAAATATCCACAAAACGTTTTTACCCCACAAAACCTAACCCAACATAACCTTACCACCACCGAAATCAAAGAATTCGACATTGCCAAAATATCCACAAAACGTGCTTTCCTCACCATACCTAACCCAACCTAACCTAACCATCACCGAAATCAATGAAATCGACATTGCAAAAATATACAAAAAACGTGCAAACCTCACCAAACCTAACCCAACCTAACCTAACCATCACCGAAATGAAAGAATTCGACATCGCCAAAATATCCACAAAACGTGCTTTCCTCACTATATTTAACCCAACCTTACCTCACCATCACCGAAATCAAAGAATTTGACATTGCCAAAATATCCACAAAACGTTCTTACCCCACAAAACCTAAACCAACCTAACCTTACCACCACCGAAATCAAAGAATTCGACATCGCCAAAATATCCACAAAACGTGCTTTCCTCACTATATTTAACCCAACCTTACCTCAATATTACCGAAATTAAAGAATTGGATATTGCCAAAATATCCACAAAACGTGCTTACTTCACCATACCTAACCCAACATAACCTTTCCATCACCGAAATCAAAGAATTCGACATTGCCAAAATATCCAAAAAACGTGCAAACCTCACCAAACCTAACCCAACCTAACCTAACTATCGCCGAAATCAAAGATTTCGACATTGCCAAAATATCAACAAAACGTGCTTTCCTCACTATACCAAACCAAACCTAACCTTACCACCACCGAAATCAAAGAATTTGACATCGCCAAAATATCCACAAAACGTGCTTACCTCACTATATTTAACCCAACCTTACCTCTTCATCACCGAAATCAAAGAATTCGATATTGCCAATATATCCAAAAAACGTTCTTACCACACAAAACCCAACCCAACCTAACCTAACCATCACCGAAATCAAAGAATTGGACATTGCCAAAATATCTACAAAACGTGCTTTCCTCACCATACCTAACCCAACATAACCTTACCACCACCGAAATCAAAGAATTCGACATTGCCAAAATATCCACAAAACGTGCAAACCTCACCAAACCTAACCCAACCTTACCTCACCATCACCGAAATCAAAGAATTCGACATTGCCAAAATATCCACAAAACGTGCTTTCCTCACCATATCTAACCCAACCTAACCTTACCATCACCGAAATCAATGAATTCGACATTGCAAAAATATACAAAAAACGTGCAAACCTCACCAAACCTAACCCAACCTAACCTAACCATCAACGAAATGAAAGAATTCGACATCGCCAAAATATCCACAAAACGTTCTTACCCCACAAAACCTTACCCAACCTAACCTAACCAACACCGAAATCAAAGAATCCGACATTGCCAAAATATCCACAAAACGTGTTTTCCTCACCATACCAAACCCAACCTAACCTTACCACCACCGAAATCAAAGAATTCGACATTGCCAAAATATCCACAAAACGTGCTTTCCTCACCATACCTAACCCATTCTAACCTAACCAGCACCGAAATCAAAGAATTCGACATTGCTTAAATATCCACAAAACGTGCTTTTCTCACCATACCTAACCCAACCTAACCTATCTATCACCGAAACCAAAGAATTCGACATGCCAAAATATCAACAAAACGTGCTAACCTCACCATACCTAACCTTATCTAACCTAACCATCACCGAAATCAAAGAATTCGACATTGCCAAAATATCCAAAAAACGTGCAAACCTCACCAAACCTAACCCAACCTAACCTAACTATCGCCGAAATCAATGAATTCGACATCGACAAAATATCCACAAAACGTGCTTTCTTCACTATATTTAACCCAACCTTACCTCACCATCACTGAAATCAAAGAATTCGACATTGCCAAAATATCCACAAAACGTGCTTTCCTTACCATACCTAACCCATCCTAACCTAACCAGCACCGAAATCAAAGAATTCGACATTGCTTAAATATCCACAAAACGTGCTTTTCTTACCAAACCTAACCCAACCTAACCTTTCCATCACCGAAACCAAAGAATTCGACATGCCAAAATATCCACAAAACGTGCTAACCTCACCATACCTAACCTTATCTAACCTAACCATCACCGAAATCAAAGAATTCGACATTGCCAAAATATCCAAAAAACGTGCAAACCTCACCAAACCTAACCCAACCTAACCTAACTATCGCCGAAATCAAAGAATTCGACATCGACAAAATATCCACAAAACGTGCTTTCTTCACTATATTTAACCCAATCTTACCTCACCATCACTGAAATCAAAGAATTCGACATCTTTAAAATATCCACAAAACGTGCTTTCCTTACCATACCAAACCAAACCTTACCTTACAACCACCGAAATCAAAGAATTCGACATCGCCAAAATATCCACAAAACGTGCTTACCTCACTATATTTAACCTAACCTTACCTCACCATTACCGAAATCAAAGAATTGGACATTGCCCAAATATCCACAAAACGTGCTGTCCTCACCATACCTAACCCAACCTTACCTCACCATCACCGAAATCAAAGAATTCGACATTGCCAAAATATCCACAAAACGTGCTTTCCTCACCATACCAAACCAAACCTAACCTTACAACCACCGAAATCAAAGAATTCGACATCGCCAAAATATCCACAAAACGTGCTTACCTCACTATATTTAACCCAACCTTACCTCACCATTACCGAAATCAAAGAATTGGACATTGCCCAAATATCCACAAAACGTGCTGTCCTCACCATACCTAACCCAACCTTACCTCACCATCACCGAAATCAAAGAATTCGACATTGCCAAAATATCCACAAAACGTGCTTTCCTCACCATATCTAACCCAACCTAACCTTACCATCACCGAAATCAATGAATTCGACATTGCAAAAATATACAAAAAACGTGCAAACCTCACCAAACCTAACCCAACCTAACCTAACCATCAACGAAATGAAAGAATTCGACATCGCCAAAATATCCACAAAACGTTCTTACCCCACAAAACCTTACCCAACCTAACCTAACCAACACCGAAATCAAAAAATCCGACATTGCCAAAATATCCACAAAACGTGTTTTCCTCACCATACCAAACCCAACCTAACCTTACCACCACCGAAATCAAAGAATTCGACATTGCCAAAATATCCACAAAACGTGCAATTTCACCAAACCTAACCCAACCTAACCTAACTATTGCCGAAATCAAAGAATTCGACATCGACAAAATATCCACAAAACGTGCTTTCTTCACTATATTTAACCCAACTTTACCTCACCATCACCGAAACCAAAGAATTCGACATGCCAAAATATCCACAAAACGTGCTAACCTCACCATACCTAACCTTATCTAACCTAACCATCACCGAAATCAAAGAATTCGACATTGCCAAAATATCCACAAAACGTGCTTTCCTCACCATATCTAACCCTACCTAACCTTACCATCACCGAATTCAATGAATTCGACATTGCAAAAATATACAAAAAACGTGCAAACCTCACCAAACCTAACCCAACCTAACCTAACCATCAACGAAATAAAAGAATTCGACATCGCCAAAATATCCACAAAACGTTTTTACCCCACAAAACCTAACCCAACATAACCTTACCACCACCGAAATCAAAGAATTCGACATTGCCAAAATATCCACAAAACGTGCTTTCCTCACCATACCTAACCCAACCTAACCTAACCATCACCGAAATCAATGAAATCGACATTGCAAAAATATACAAAAAACGTGCAAACCTCACCAAACCTAACCCAACCTAACCTAACCATCACCGAAATGAAAGAATTCGACATCGCCAAAATATCCACAAAACGTGCTTTCCTCACTATATTTAACCCAACCTTACCTCACCATCACCGAAATCAAAGAATTTGACATTGCCAAAATATCCACAAAACGTTCTTACCCCACAAAACCTAAACCAACCTAACCTTACCACCACCGAAATCAAAGAATTCGACATCGCCAAAATATCCACAAAACGTGCTTTCCTCACTATATTTAACCCAACCTTACCTCAATATTACCGAAATTAAAGAATTGGATATTGCCAAAATATCCACAAAACGTGCTTACTTCACCATACCTAACCCAACATAACCTTTCCATCACCGAAATCAAAGAATTCGACATTGCCAAAATATCCAAAAAACGTGCAAACCTCACCAAACCTAACCCAACCTAACCTAACTATCGCCGAAATCAAAGATTTCGACATTGCCAAAATATCCACAAAACGTGCTTTCCTCACTATACCAAACCAAACCTAACCTTACCACCACCGAAATCAAAGAATTTGACATCGCCAAAATATCCACAAAACGTGCTTACCTCACTATATTTAACCCAACCTTACCTCTTCATCACCGAAATCAAAGAATTCGATATTGCCAATATATCCAAAAAACGTTCTTACCACACAAAACCCAACCCAACCTAACCTAACCATCACCGAAATCAAAGAATTGGACATTGCCAAAATATCTACAAAACGTGCTTTCCTCACCATACCTAACCCAACATAACCTTACCACCACCGAAATCAAAGAATTCGACATTGCCAAAATATCCACAAAACGTGCAAACCTCACCAAACCTAACCCAACCTTACCTCACCATCACCGAAATCAAAGAATTCGACATTGCCAAAATATCCACAAAACGTGCTTTCCTCACCATATCTAACCCAACCTAACCTTACCATCACCGAAATCAATGAATTCGACATTGCAAAAATATACAAAAAACGAGCAAACCTCACCAAACCTAACCCAACCTAACCTAACCATCAACGAAATGAAAGAATTCGACATCGCCAAAATATCCACAAAACGTTCTTACCCCACAAAACCTTACCCAACCTAACCTAACCAACACCGAAATCAAAGAATCCGACATTGCCAAAATATCCACAAAACGTGTTTTCCTCACCATACCAAACCCAACCTAACCTTACCACCACCGAAATCAAAGAATTCGACATTGCCAAAATATCCACAAAACGTGCTTTCCTCACCATACCTAACCCATTCTAACCTAACCAGCACCGAAATCAAAGAATTCGACATTGCTTAAATATCCACAAAACGTGCTTTTCTCACCATACCTAACCCAACCTAACCTATCTATCACCGAACCAAAGAATTCGACATGCCAAAATATCCACAAAACGTGCTAACCTCACCATACCTAACCTTATCTAACCTAACCATCACCGAAATCAAAGAATTCGACATTGCCAAAATATCCAAAAAACGTGCAAACCTCACCAAACCTAACCCAACCTAACCTAACTATCGCCGAAATCAATGAATTCGACATCGACAAAATATCCACAAAACGTGCTTTCTTCACTATATTTAACCCAACCTTACCTCACCATCACTGAAATCAAAGAATTCGACATTGCCAAAATATCCACAAAACGTGCTTTCCTTACCATACCAAACCAAACCTAACCTTACAACCACCGAAATCAAAGAATTTGACATCGCCAAAATATCCACAAAACGTGCTTACCTCACTATATTTAACCCAACCTTACCTCACCATCACCGAAATCAAAGAATTGGACATTGCCCAAATATCCACAAAACGTGCTTTCCTCACCATACCTAACCCAACCTTACCTCACCATCACCGAAATCAAAGAATTCGACATTGCCAAAATATCCACAAAACGTGCTTTCCTCACCATACCTAACCCAACATAACCTTACCACCACCGAAATCAAAGAATTCGACATCGACAAAATATCCACAAATGTGCTTTCTTCACTATATTTAACCCAACCTTACCTCACCATCACTGAAATCAAAGAATTCGACATTGCCAAAATATCCACAAAACGTGCTTTCCTCACCATACCAAACCAAACCTAACCTTACAACCACCGAAATCAAAGAATTCGACATCGCCAAAATATCCACAAAACGTGCTTACCTCACTATATTTAACCTAACCTTACCTCACCATCACCGAAATCAAAGAATTGGACATTGCCCAAATATCCACAAAACGTGCTTTCCTCACCATACCTAACCCAACCTTACCTCACCATCACCGAAATCAAAGAATTCGACATTGCCAAAATATCCACAAAACGTGCTTTCCTCACCATATCTAACCCAACCTAACCTTACCATCACCGAAATCAATGAATTCGACATTGCAAAAATATACAAAAAACGTGCAAACCTCACCAAACCTAACCCAACCTAACCTAACCATCAACGAAATGAAAGAATTCGACATCGCCAAAATATCCACAAAACGTTCTTACCCCACAAAACCTTACCCAACCTAACCTAACCAACACCGAAATCAAAGAATCCGACATTGCCAAAATATCCACAAAACGTGTTTTCCTCACCATACCAAACCCAACCTAACCTTACCACCACCGAAATCAAAGAATTCGACATTGCCAAAATATCCACAAAACGTGCTTTCCTCACCATACCTAACCCATTCTAACCTAACCAGCACCGAAATCAAAGAATTCGACATTGCTTAAATATCCACAAAACGTGCTTTTCTCACCATACCTAACCCAACCTAACCTATCTATCACCGAAACCAAAGAATTCGACATGCCAAAATATCCACAAAACGTGCTAACCTCACCATACCTAACCTTATCTAACCTAACCATCACCGAAATCAAAGAATTCGACATTGCCAAAATATCCAAAAAACGTGCAAACCTCACCAAACCTAACCCAACCTAACCTAACTATCGCCGAAATCAATGAATTCGACATCGACAAAATATCCACAAAACGTGCTTTCTTCACTATATTTAACCCAACCTTACCTCACCATCACTGAAATCAAAGAATTCGACATTGCCAAAAATTTCCACAAAACGTGCTTTCCTCACCATACCTAACCCAACCTTACCTCACCATCACCGAAATCAAAGAATTCGACATTGCCAAAATATCCACAAAACGTGCTTTCCTCACCAAACCTAACCCAACCTAACCTAACCATCAACGAAATGAAAGAATTCGACATCGCCAAAATATCCACAAAACGTTCTTACCCCACAAAACCTTACCCAACCTAACCTAACCAACACCGAAATCAAAGAATCCGACATTGCCAAAATATCCACAAAACGTGTTTTCCTCACCATACCTAACCCAACCTAACCTTACCACCACTGAAATCAAAGAATTCGACATTGCCAAAATATCCACAAAACGTGCTTTCCTCACCATACCTAACCCATCCTAACCTTACCAGCACCGAAATCAAAGAATTCGACATTGCTTAAATATCCACAAAACGTGCTTTTCTCACCATACCTAACCCAACCTAACCTATCCATCACCGAAACCAAAGAATTCGACATGCCAAAATATCCACAAAACGTGCTAACCTCACCATACCTAACCTTATCTAACCTAACCATCACCGAAATCAAAGAATTCGACATTGCCAAAATATCCAAAAAACGTGCAAACCTCACCAAACCTAACCCAACCTAACCTAACTATCGCCGAAATCAAAGAATTCGACATCGACAAAATATCCACAAAACGTGCTTTCTTCACTTTATTAAACCCAACCTTACCTCACCATCACTGAAATCAAGGAATTCGACATTGCCAAAATATCCACAAAACGTGCTTTCCTTACCATACCAAACCAAACCTAACCTTACAACCACCGAAATCAAAGAATTCGACATCGCCAAAATATCCACAAAACGTGCTTACCTCACTATATTTAACCCAACCTTACCTCACCATCACCGAAATCAAAGAATTGGACATTGCTTAAATATTTAAAAAACGTGCTTTCCTCACCATACCTAACCCAACCTTACCTCACCATCACCGAAATCAAAGAATTCGACATTGCCAAAATATCCACAAAACGTGCTTTCCTCACCATACCTTACCCATCCTACCCTAACCAGCACCGAAATTAAAGAATTCGACATTGCTTAAATATCCACAAAACGTGCTTTTCTCACCATACCTAACCCAACCTAACCTATCCATCACCGAAACCAAAGAATTCGACATGCCAAAATATCCACAAAACGTGCTAACCTCACCATACCTAACCTTATCTAACCTAACCATCACCGAAATCAAAGAATTCGACATTGCCAAAATATCCAAAAAACGTGCAAACCTCACCAAACCTAACCCAACCTAACCTAACTATCGTCGAAATCAAAGAATTCGACATCGACAAAATATCCACAAAACGTGCTTTCTTCACTATATTTAACCCAACCTTACCTCACCATCACTGAAATCAAAGAATTCGACATTGCCAAAATATCCACAAAACGTGCTTTCCTTACCATACCAAACCAAACCTAACCTTACAACCACCGAAATCAAAGAATTCGACATTGCCAAAATATCCAAAAAACGTGCAAACCTCACCAAACCTAACCCAACCTAACCTAACTATCGCCGAAATCAAAGAATTCGACATCGACAAAATATCCACAAAACGTGCTTTCTTCACTATATTTAACCCAACCTTACCTCACCATCACTGAAATCAAAGAATTCGACATCGCCAAAATATCCACAAAACGTGCTTTCCTTACCATACCAAACCAAACCTAACCTTACAACCACCGAAATCAAAGAATTCGACATCCCCAAAATATCCACAAAACGTGCTTACCTCACTATATTTAACCCAACCTTACCTCACCATCACCGAAATCAAAGAATTCGACATTGCCAAAATATCCACAAAACGTGCTTTCCTCACCATATCTAACCCAACCTAACCTTACCATCACCGAAATCAATGAATTCGACATTGCAAAAATATACAAAAAACGTGCAAACCTCACCAAACCTAACGCAACCTAACCTAACCATCAACGAAATGATAGAATTCGACATCGCCAAAATATCCACAAAACGTTCTTACCCCACAAAACCTAACCCAACCTAACCTAACCAACACCGAAATCAAAGAATCCGACATTGCCAAAATATCCATAAAACGTGTTTTCCTCACCATACCAAACCCAACCTAACCTTACCACCACCGAAATCAAAGAATTGGACATTGCCAAAATATATACAAAACGTGCTTTCCTCACCATACCTAACCCAACATAACCTTACCACCACCGAAATCAAAGAATTCGACATTGCTAAAATATCCAAAAAACGTGCAAACCTCACCAAACCTAACCCAACCTAACCTAACTATCGCCGAAATCAAAGAATTCGACATCGACAAAATATCCACAAAACGTGCTTTCTTCACTATATTTAACCCAACCTTACCTCACCATCACTGAAAACAAAGAATTCGACATTGCCAAAATATCCACAAAACGTGCTTTCTTCACTATATTTAACCCAACCTAACCTAACCATCACCGAAATCAAAGAATTCGACATTGCCAAACTATCTACAAAACGTTCTTACCCCACAAAACCTAACCCAACCTAACCTTACCATCACCGAAATGAAAGAATTCGACATTGCCAAAATATCCAAAAAACGTGCAAACCTCACCAAACCTAACCCAACCTAACCTAACTATCGCCGAAATCAAAGAATTCGACATCGCCAAAAAATCCACAAAATGTGCTTTCCTCACTATATTTAACCCAACCTTACCTCACCATCACCGAAATCAAAGAATTGGACATTGCCAAAATATCCACAAAACGTGCTTTCCTCACCAAACCTAACCCAACATAACCTTACCACCACCGAAATCAAAGAATTCGACATTGCCAAAATATCCAAAAAACGTGCAAACCTCACCAAACCTAACCCAACCTCACCTAACCATCACCGAAATGAAAGAATTCGACATCGCCAAAATATCCACAAAACGTGCTTTCTTCACTATATTTAACCCAACCTTACCTCACCATCACTGAAATCAAAGAATTCGACATTGCCAAAATATCCACAAAACGTGCTTTCCTTACCATACCAAACCAAACCTAACCTTACAACCACCGAAATCAAAGAATTCGACATTGCCAAAATATCCAAAAAACGTGCAAACCTCACCAAACCTAACCCAACCTAACCTAACTATCGCCGAAATCAAAGAATTCGACATCGACAAAATATCCACAAAACGTGCTTTCTTCACTATATTTAACCCAACCTTACCTCACCATCACTGAAATCAAAGAATTCGACATCGCCAAAATATCCACAAAACGTGCTTTCCTTACCATACCAAACCAAACCTAACCTTACAACCACCGAAATCAAAGAATTCGACATCCCCAAAATATCCACAAAACGTGCTTACCTCACTATATTTAACCCAACCTTACCTCACCATCACCGAAATCAAAGAATTGGACATTGCCCAAATATCCACAAAACGTGCTTTCCTCACCATACCTAACCCAACCTTACCTCACCATCACCGAAATCAAAGAATTCGACATTGCCAAAATATCCACAAAACGTGCTTTCCTCACCATATCTAACCCAACCTAACCTTACCATCACCGAAATCAATGAATTCGACATTGCAAAAATATACAAAAAACGTGCAAACCTCACCAAACCTAACGCAACCTAACCTAACCATCAACGAAATGATAGAATTCGACATCGCCAAAATATCCACAAAACGTTCTTACCCCACAAAACCTAACCCAACCTAACCTAACCAACACCGAAATCAAAGAATCCGACATTGCCAAAATATCCATAAAACGTGTTTTCCTCACCATACCAAACCCAACCTAACCTTACCACCACCGAAATCAAAGAATTGGACATTGCCAAAATATATACAAAACGTGCTTTCCTCACCATACCTAACCCAACATAACCTTACCACCACCGAAATCAAAGAATTCGACATTGCCAAAATATCCAAAAAACGTGCAAACCTCACCAAACCTAACCCAACCTAACCTAACTATCGCCGAAATCAAAGAATTCGACATCGACAAAATATCCACAAAACGTGCTTTCTTCACTATATTTAACCCAACCTTACCTCACCATCACTGAAAACAAAGAATTCGACATTGCCAAAATATCCACAAAACGTGCTTTCTTCACTATATTTAACCCAACCTAACCTAACCATCACCGAAATCAAAGAATTCGACATTGCCAAACTATCTACAAAACGTTCTTACCCCACAAAACCTAACCCAACCTAACCTTACCATCACCGAAATGAAAGAATTCGACATTGCCAAAATATCCAAAAAACGTCTAAACCTCACCAAACCTAACCCAACCTAACCTAACTATCGCCGAAATCAAAGAATTCGACATCGCCAAAAAATCCACAAAATGTGCTTTCCTCACTATATTTAACCCAACCTTACCTCACCATCACCGAAATCAAAGAATTGGACATTGCCAAAATATCCACAAAACGTGCTTTCCTCACCAAACCTAACCCAACATAACCTTACCACCACCGAAATCAAAGAATTCGACATTGCCAAAATATCCAAAAAACGTGCAAACCTCACCAAACCTAACCCAACCTCACCTAACCATCACCGAAATGAAAGAATTCGACATCGCCAAAATATCCACAAAACGTGCTTTCCGCACTATATTTAACCCAACCTTACCTCACCATCACCGAAATATAAGAATTCGACATTGCCAAAATATCCACAAAACGTGCTTTCATCACCAAACCTAACCCAACATAACCTTACCACCACCGAAATCAAAGAATCCGACATTGCCAAAATATCCACAAAACGTGCTTTCCTCACCATACTAAACCCAACCTAACCTTACCACCACCGAAATCAAAGAATTCGACATCGCCAAAAAATCCACAAAACGTGCTTTCCTCACTATATTTAACCCAACCTTACCTCACCATCACCGAAATCAAAGAATTGGACATTGCCAAAATATCCACAAAACGTGCTTTCCTCACCAAACCTAACCCAACATAACCTTACCACCACCGAAATCAAAGAATTCGACATTGCCAAAATATCCACAAAACGTGCTTTCCTCACCATACCAAACCCAACCTAACCTTACCACCACCGAAATCAAAGAATTCGACATTGGCAAAATATATACAAAACGTGCTTTCCTCAATAAACCTAACCCAACCTAACCTAACCATCAACGAAATCAATGAATTCGACATTGCAAAAATATACAAAAAACGTGCAAATCTCACCAAACCTAACCCATCCTAACCTAACCATCACCGAAATGAAAGAATTCTACATCTCCAAAATTTCCACAAAACGTGCTTTCCTCACTATATTTAACCCAACCATACCTCACCATCACCGAAATCAAAGAATTCGACATTGCCAAAATATCCAAAAAACGTGCTTTCCACACCATACCTAACCCAACCTAACATAACCATCACCGAAATCAAAGAATTCGACATTCCCAAAATATCCACAAAACGTTCTTACCCCACAAAACCTAACCCAACCTAACCTAACCAACACCGAAATCAAAGAATCCGACATTGCCAAAATATCCACAAAACGTGCTTTCCTCACCATACCAAACCCAACCAAACCTTACCACCACGGAAATCAAAGAATTCGACATCGCCAAAAAATCCATAAAACGTACTTTCATCACTATATTTAACCCAACCTTACCTCACCACCACCGAAATCAAAGAATTCGACATTGCCAAAATATCCAAAAAACGTGCAAACCTCACCAAACCTAACCCAACCTAACCTAACTATCGCCGAAATCAAAGAATTCGACATCGACAAAATATCCACAAAACGTGCTTTCTTCACTATATTTAACCCAACCTTACCTCACCATCACTGAAAACAAAGAATTCGACATTGCCAAAATATCCACAAAACGTGCTTTCTTCACTATATTTAACCCAACCTAACCTAACCATCACCGAAATCAAAGAATTCGACATTGCCAAACTATCTACAAAACGTTCTTACCCCACAAAACCTAACCCAACCTAACCTTACCATCACCGAAATGAAAGAATTCGACATTGCCAAAATATCCAAAAAACGTGCAAACCTCACCAAACCTAACCCAACCTAACCTAACTATCGCCGAAATCAAAGAATTCGACATCGACAAAATATCCACAAAACGTGCTTTTTCACTATATTTAACCCAACCTTACCTCACCATCACTGAAATCAAAGAATTCGACATTGCCAAAATATCCACAAAACGTGCTTACCCCACCTTATCTAACCCAACCTTACCTAACCAACACCGAAATCAAAGAATTCGACATTGCCAAAATATCCACAAAACGTGCAATTTCACCAAACCTAACCCAACCTAACCTAACCATCGCTGAAATCAAAGAATTCGACACCGGCAAAATATCCACAAAACGTGCTTTCTTCACTATATTTAACCCATCCTAACCTAACCATCACCGAAATCAAAGAATTCGACATTGCCAAAATATCCACCAAACGTGCTTTCCTCACCATACCTAACCCAACCTAACCTAACCATTACCGAAATCAATGAATTCGACATTGCATAAATATCCAAAAAACGTGCAAACCTCACCAAACCTAACCCAACCTAACCTAACTATCGCCGAAATCAAAGAATTCGACATTGCCAAAATATCCACAAAACGTGCTTTCCTCACTATACCAAACCAAACCTAACCTTACCACCACCGAAATCAAAGAATTTGACATCGCCAAAATATCCACAAAACGTGCTTACCTCACTATATTTAACCCAACCTTACCTCTTCATCACCGAAATCAAAGAATTCGATATTGCCAATATATCCAAAAAACGTTCTTACCACACAAAACCCAACCCAACCTAACCTAACCATCACCGAAATCAAAGAATTGGACATTGCCAAAATATCTACAAAACGTGCTTTCCTCACCATACCTAACCCAACATAACCTTACCACCACCGAAATCAAAGAATTCGACATTGCCAAAATATCCACAAAACGTGCAAACCTCACCAAACCTAACCCAACCTTACCTCACCATCACCGAAATCAAAGAATTCGACATTGCCAAAATATCCACAAAACTTGCTTTCCTCACCATATCTAACCCAACCTAACCTTACCATCACCGAAATCAATGAATTCGACATTGCAAAAATATACAAAAAACGTGCAAACCTCACCAAACCTAACCCAACCTAACCTAACCATCAACGAAATGAAAGAATTCGACATCGCCAAAATATCCACAAAACGTTCTTACCCCACAAAACCTTACCCAACCTAACCTAACCAACACCGAAATCAAAGAATCCGACATTGCCAAAATATCCACAAAACGTGTTTTCCTCACCATACCAAACCCAACCTAACCTTACCACCACCGAAATCAAAGAATTCGACATTGCCAAAATATCCACAAAACGTGCTTTCCTCACCATACCTAACCCATTCTAACCTAACCAGCACCGAAATCAAAGAATTCGACATTGCTTAAATATCCACAAAACGTGCTTTTCTCACCATACCTAACCCAACCTAACCTATCTATCACCGAAACCAAAGAATTCGACATGCCAAAATATCCACAAAACGTGCTAACCTCACCATACCTAACCTTATCTAACCTAACCATCACCGAAATCAAAGAATTCGACATTGCCAAAATATCCAAAAAACGTGCAAACCTCACCAAACCTAACCCAACCTAACCTAACTATCGCCGAAATCAATGAATTCGACATCGACAAAATATCCACAAAACGTGCTTTCTTCACTATATTTAACCCAACCTTACCTCACCATCACTGAAATCAAAGAATTCGACATTGCCAAAATATCCACAAAACGTGCTTTCCTTACCATACCAAACCAAACCTAACCTTACAACCACCGAAATCAAAGAATTTGACATCGCCAAAATATCCACAAAACGTGCTTACCTCACTATATTTAACCCAACCTTACCTCACCATCACCGAAATCAAAGAATTGGACATTGCCCAAATATCCACAAAACGTGCTTTCCTCACCATACCTAACCCAACCTTACCTCACCATCACCGAAATCAAAGAATTCGACATTGCCAAAATATCCACAAAACGTGCTTTCCTCACCAAACCTAACCCAACCTAACCTAACCATCAACGAAATGAAAGAATTCGACATCGCCAAAATATCCACAAAACGTTCTTACCCCACAAAACCTTACCCAACCTAACCTTACCAACACCGAAATCAAAGAATCCGACATTGCCAAAATATCCACAAAACGTGTTTTCCTCACAATACCTAACCCAACCTAACCTTACCACCACTGAAATCAAAGAATTCGACATTGCCAAAATATCCACAAAACGTGCTTTCCTCACCATACCTAACCCATCCTAACCTTACCAGCACCGAAATCAAAGAATTCGACATTGCTTAAATATCCACAAAACGTGCTTTTCTCACCATACCTAACCCAACCTAACCTATCCATCACCGAAACCAAAGAATTCGACATGCCAAAATATCCACAAAACGTGCTAACCTCACCATACCTAACCTTATCTAACCTAACCATCACCGAAATCAAAGAATTCGACATTGCCAAAATATCCAAAAAACGTGCAAACCTCACCAAACCTAACCCAACCTAACCTAACTATCGCCGAAATCAAAGAATTCGACATCGACAAAATATCCACAAAACGTGCTTTCTTCACTTTATTAAACCCAACCTTACCTCACCATCACTGAAATCAAGGAATTCGACATTGCCAAAATATCCACAAAACGTGCTTTCCTTACCATACCAAACCAAACCTAACCTTACAACCACCGAAATCAAAGAATTCGACATCGCCAAAATATCCACAAAACGTGCTTACCTCACTATATTTAACCCAACCTTACCTCACCATCACCGAAATCAAAGAATTGGACATTGCTTAAATATTTAAAAAACGTGCTTTCCTCACCATACCTAACCCAACCTTACCTCACCATCACCGAAATCAAAGAATTCGACATTGCCAAAATATCCACAAAACGTGCTTTCCTCACCATACCTTACCCATCCTACCCTAACCAGCACCGAAATCAAAGAATTCGACATTGCTTAAATATCCACAAAACGTGCTTTTCTCACCATACCTAACCCAACCTAACCTATCCATCACCGAAACCAAAGAATTCGACATGCCAAAATATCCACAAAACGTGCTAACCTCACCATACCTAACCTTATCTAACCTAACCATCACCGAAATCAAAGAATTCGACATTGCCAAAATATCCAAAAAACGTGCAAACCTCACCAAACCTAACCCAACCTAACCTAACTATCGTCGAAATCAAAGAATTCGACATCGACAAAATATCCACAAAACGTGCTTTCTTCACTATATTTAACCCAACCTTACCTCACCATCACTGAAATCAAAGAATTCGACATTGCCAAAATATCCACAAAACGTGCTTTCCTTACCATACCAAACCAAACCTAACCTTACAACCACCGAAATCAAAGAATTCGACATTGCCAAAATATCCAAAAAACGTGCAAACCTCACCAAACCTAACCCAACCTAACCTAACTATCGCCGAAATCAAAGAATTCGACATCGACAAAATATCCACAAAACGTGCTTTCTTCACTATATTTAACCCAACCTTACCTCACCATCACTGAAATCAAAGAATTCGACATCGCCAAAATATCCACAAAACGTGCTTTCCTTACCATACCAAACCAAACCTAACCTTACAACCACCGAAATCAAAGAATTCGACATCCCCAAAATATCCACAAAACGTGCTTACCTCACTATATTTAACCCAACCTTACCTCACCATCACCGAAATCAAAGAATTGGACATTGCCCAAATATCCACAAAACGTGCTTTCCTCACCATACCTAACCCAACCTTACCTCACCATCACCGAAATCAAAAAATTCGACATTGCCAAAATATCCACAAAACGTGCTTTCCTCACCATATCTAACCCAACCTAACCTTACCATCACCGAAATCAATGAATTCGACATTGCAAAAATATACAAAAAACGTGCAAACCTCACCAAACCTAACGCAACCTAACCTAACCATCAACGAAATGATAGAATTCGACATCGCCAAAATATCCACAAAACGTTCTTACCCCACAAAACCTAACCCAACCTAACCTAACCAACACCGAAATCAAAGAATCCGACATTGCCAAAATATCCATAAAACGTGTTTTCCTCACCATACCAAACCCAACCTAACCTTACCACCACCGAAATCAAAGAATTGGACATTGCCAAAATATATACAAAACGTGCTTTCCTCACCATACCTAACCCAACATAACCTTACCACCACCGAAATCAAAGAATTCGACATTGCCAAAATATCCAAAAAACGTGCAAACCTCACCAAACCTAACCCAACCTAACCTAACTATCGCCGAAATCAAAGAATTCGACATCGACAAAATATCCACAAAACGTGCTTTCTTCATTATATTTAACCCAACCTTACCTCACCATCACTGAAAACAAAGAATTCGACATTGCCAAAATATCCACAAAACGTGCTTTCTTCACTATATTTAACCCAACCTAACCTAACCATCACCGAAATCAAAGAATTCGACATTGCCAAACTATCTACAAAACGTTCTTACCCCACAAAACCTAACCCAACCTAACCTTACCATCACCGAAATGAAAGAATTCGACATTGCCAAAATATCCAAAAAACGTGCAAACCTCACCAAACCTAACCCAACCTAACCTAACTATCGCCGAAATCAAAGAATTCGACATCGCCAAAAAATCCACAAAATGTGCTTTCCTCACTATATTTAACCCAACCTTACCTCACCATCACCGAAATCAAAGAATTGGACATTGCCAAAATATCCACAAAACGTGCTTTCCTCACCAAACCTAACCCAACATAACCTTACCACCACCGAAATCAAAGAATTCGACATTGCCAAAATATCCAAAAAACGTGCAAACCTCACCAAACCTAACCCAACCTCACCTAACCATCACCGAAATGAAAGAATTCGACATCGCCAAAATATCCACAAAACGTGCTTTCCGCACTATATTTAACCCAACCTTACCTCACCATCACCGAAATATAAGAATTCGACATTGCCAAAATATCCACAAAACGTGCTTTCATCACCAAACCTAACCCAACATAACCTTACCACCACCGAAATCAAAGAATCCGACATTGCCAAAATATCCACAAAACGTGCTTTCCTCACCATACTAAACCCAACCTAACCTTACCACCACCGAAATCAAAGAATTCGACATCGCCAAAAAATCCACAAAACGTGCTTTCCTCACTATATTTAACCCAACCTTACCTCACCATCACCGAAATCAAAGAATTGGACATTGCCAAAATATCCACAAAACGTGCTTTCCTCACCAAACCTAACCCAACATAACCTTACCACCACCGAAATCAAAGAATTCGACATTGCCAAAATATCCACAAAACGTGCTTTCCTCACCATACCAAACCCAACCTAACCTTACCACCACCGAAATCAAAGAATTCGACATTGCCAAAATATATACAAAACGTGCTTTCCTCAATATACCTAACCCAACCTAACCTAACCATCAACGAAATCAATGAATTCGACATTGCAAAAATATACAAAAAACGTGCAAATCTCACCAAACCTAACCCATCCTAACCTAACCATCACCGAAATGAAAGAATTCTACATCTCCAAAATTTCCACAAAACGTGCTTTCCTCACTATATTTAACCCAACCATACCTCACCATCACCGAAATCAAAGAATTCGACATTGCCAAAATATCCAAAAAACGTGCTTTCCACACCATACCTAACCCAACCTAACATAACCATCACCGAAATCAAAGAATTCGACATTCCCAAAATATCCACAAAACGTTCTTACCCCACAAAACCTAACCCAACCTAACCTAACCAACACCGAAATCAAAGAATCCGACATTGCCAAAATATCCACAAAACGTGCTTTCCTCACCATACCAAACCCAACCAAACCTTACCACCACGGAAATCAAAGAATTCGACATCGCCAAAAAATCCATAAAACGTACTTTCATCACTATATTTAACCCAACCTTACCTCACCACCACCGAAATCAAAGAATTCGACATTGCCAAAATATCCAAAAAACGTGCTTACCACACCATACCTAACCCAACCTAACATAACCATCACCGAAATCAAAGAATTCGACATTCGCAAAATATCCACAAAACGTTCTTACCCCACAAAACCTAACCCAACCTAACCTAACCAACACCGAAATCAAAGAATCCGACATTGCCAAAATATCCATAAAACGTGTTTTCCTCACCATACCAAACCCAACCTAACCTTACCACCACCGAAATCAAAGAATTGGACATTGCCAAAATATCTACAAAACGTGCTTTCCTCACCATACCTAACCCACTATAACCTTACCACCACCGAAATCAAAGAATTCGACATTGCCAAAATATCCAAAAAACGTGCAAACCTCACCAAACCTAACCCAACCTAACCTAACTATCGCCGAAATCAAAGAATTCGACATCGACAAAATATCCACAAAACGTGCTTTCTTCACTATATTTAACCCAACCTTACCTCACCATCACTGAAAACAAAGAATTCGACATTGCCAAAATATCCACAAAACGTGCTTTCTTCACTATATTTAACCCAACCTAACCTAACCATCACCGAAATCAAAGAATTCGACATTGCCAAACTATCTACAAAACGTTCTTACCCCACAAAACCTAACCCAACCTAACCTTACCATCACCGAAATGAAAGAATTCGACATTGCCAAAATATCCAAAAAACGTGCAAACCTCACCAAACCTAACCCAACCTAACCTAACTATCGCCGAAATCAAAGAATTCGACATCGACAAAATATCCACAAAACGTGCTTTTTCACTATATTTAACCCAACCTTACCTCACCATCACTGAAATCAAAGAATTCGACATTGCCAAAATATCCACAAAACGTGCTTACCCCACCTTATCTAACCCAACCTTACCTAACCAACACCGAAATCAAAGAATTCGACATTGCCAAAATATCCACAAAACGTGCAATTTCACCAAACCTAACCCAACCTAACCTAACCATCGCTGAAATCAAAGAATTCGACACCGGCAAAATATCCACAAAACGTGCTTTCTTCACTATATTTAACCCATCCTAACCTAACCATCACCGAAATCAAAGAATTCGACATTGCCAAAATATCCACCAAACGTGCTTTCCTCACCATACCTAACCCAACATAACCTAACCATCACCGAAATCAAAGAATTTGACATTGCCAAAATATCCACAAAACGTGCTCTCCTCACCATACCTAACCCAACCTAACCTAACCATTACCGAAATCAATGAATTCGACATTGCATAAATATCCAAAAAACGTGCAAACCTCACCAAACCTAACCCAACCTAACCTAACTATCGCCGAAATCAAAGAATTCGACATTGCCAAAATATCCACAAAACGTGCTTTCCTCACTATACCAAACCAAACCTAACCTTACCACCACCGAAATCAAAGAATTTGACATCGCCAAAATATCCACAAAACGTGCTTACCTCACTATATTTAACCCAACCTTACCTCTTCATCACCGAAATCAAAGAATTCGATATTGCCAATATATCCAAAAAACGTTCTTACCACACAAAACCCAACCCAACCTAACCTAACCATCACCGAAATCAAAGAGTTGGACATTGCCAAAATATCTACAAAACGTGCTTTCCTCACCATACCTAACCCAACATAACCTTACCACCACCGAAATCAAAGAATTCGACATTGCCAAAATATCCACAAAACGTGCAAACCTCACCAAACCTAACCCAACCTTACCTCACCATCACCGAAATCAAAGAATTCGACATTGCCAAAATATCCACAAAACGTGCTTTCCTCACCATATCTAACCCAACCTAACCTTACCATCACCGAAATCAATGAATTCGACATTGCAAAAATATACAAAAAACGTGCAAACCTCACCAAACCTAACGCAACCTAACCTAACCATCAACGAAATGATAGAATTCGACATCGCCAAAATATCCACAAAACGTTCTTACCCCACAAAACCTAACCCAACCTAACCTAACCAACACCGAAATCAAAGAATCCGACATTGCCAAAATATCCATAAAACGTGTTTTCCTCACCATACCAAACCCAACCTAACCTTACCACCACCGAAATCAAAGAATTCGACATTGCCAAAATATCCAAAAAACGTGCAAACCTCACCAAACCTAACCCAACCTAACCTAACTATCGCCGAAATCAAAGAATTCGACATCGACAAAATATCCACAAAACGTGCTTTCTTCATTATATTTAACCCAACCTTACCTCACCATCACTGAAAACAAAGAATTCGACATTGCCAAAATATCCACAAAACGTGCTTTCTTCACTATATTTAACCCAACCTAACCTAACCATCACCGAAATCAAAGAATTCGACATTGCCAAACTATCTACAAAACGTTCTTACCCCACAAAACCTAACCCAACCTAACCTTACCATCACCGAAATGAAAGAATTCGACATTGCCAAAATATCCAAAAAACGTGCAAACCTCACCAAACCTAACCCAACCTAACCTAACTATCGCCGAAATCAAAGAATTCGACATCGCCAAAAAATCCACAAAATGTGCTTTCCTCACTATATTTAACCCAACCTTACCTCACCATCACCGAAATCAAAGAATTGGACATTGCCAAAATATCCACAAAACGTGCTTTCCTCACCAAACCTAACCCAACATAACCTTACCACCACCGAAATCAAAGAATTCGACATTGCCAAAATATCCAAAAAACGTGCAAACCTCACCAAACCTAACCCAACCTCACCTAACCATCACCGAAATGAAAGAATTCGACATCGCCAAAATATCCACAAAACGTGCTTTCCGCACTATATTTAACCCAACCTTACCTCACCATCACCGAAATATAAGAATTCGACATTGCCAAAATATCCACAAAACGTGCTTTCATCACCAAACCTAACCCAACATAACCTTACCACCACCGAAATCAAAGAATCCGACATTGCCAAAATATCCACAAAACGTGCTTTCCTCACCATACTAAACCCAACCTAACCTTACCACCACCGAAATCAAAGAATTCGACATCGCCAAAAAATCCACAAAACGTGCTTTCCTCACTATATTTAACCCAACCTTACCTCACCATCACCGAAATCAAAGAATTGGACATTGCCAAAATATCCACAAAACGTGCTTTCCTCACCAAACCTAACCCAACATAACCTTACCACCACCGAAATCAAAGAATTCGACATTGCCAAAATATCCACAAAACGTGCTTTCCTCACCATACCAAACCCAACCTAACCTTACCACCACCGAAATCAAAGAATTCGACATTGCCAAAATATATACAAAACGTGCTTTCCTCAATATACCTAACCCAACCTAACCTAACCATCAACGAAATCAATGAATTCGACATTGCAAAAATATACAAAAAACGTGCAAATCTCACCAAACCTAACCCATCCTAACCTAACCATCACCGAAATGAAAGAATTCTACATCTCCAAAATTTCCACAAAACGTGCTTTCCTCACTATATTTAACCCAACCATACCTCACCATCACCGAAATCAAAGAATTCGACATTGCCAAAATATCCAAAAAACGTGCTTTCCACACCATACCTAACCCAACCTAACATAACCATCACCGAAATCAAAGAATTCGACATTCCCAAAATATCCACAAAACGTTCTTACCCCACAAAACCTAACCCAACCTAACCTAACCAACACCGAAATCAAAGAATCCGACATTGCCAAAATATCCACAAAACGTGCTTTCCTCACCATACCAAACCCAACCAAACCTTACCACCACGGAAATCAAAGAATTCGACATCGCCAAAAAATCCATAAAACGTACTTTCATCACTATATTTAACCCAACCTTACCTCACCACCACCGAAATCAAAGAATTCGACATTGCCAAAATATCCAAAAAACGTGCTTACCACACCATACCTAACCCAACCTAACATAACCATCACCGAAATCAAAGAATTCGACATTCGCAAAATATCCACAAAACGTTCTTACCCCACAAAACCTAACCCAACCTAACCTAACCAACACCGAAATCAAAGAATCCGACATTGCCAAAATATCCATAAAACGTGTTTTCCTCACCATACCAAACCCAACCTAACCTTACCACCACCGAAATCAAAGAATTGGACATTGCCAAAATATCTACAAAACGTGCTTTCCTCACCATACCTAACCCACTATAACCTTACCACCACCGAAATCAAAGAATTCGACATTGCCAAAATATCCAAAAAACGTGCAAACCTCACCAAACCTAACCCAACCTAACCTAACTATCGCCGAAATCAAAGAATTCGACATCGACAAAATATCCACAAAACGTGCTTTCTTCACTATATTTAACCCAACCTTACCTCACCATCACTGAAAACAAAGAATTCGACATTGCCAAAATATCCACAAAACGTGCTTTCTTCACTATATTTAACCCAACCTAACCTAACCATCACCGAAATCAAAGAATTCGACATTGCCAAACTATCTACAAAACGTTCTTACCCCACAAAACCTAACCCAACCTAACCTTACCATCACCGAAATGAAAGAATTCGACATTGCCAAAATATCCAAAAAACGTGCAAACCTCACCAAACCTAACCCAACCTAACCTAACTATCGCCGAAATCAAAGAATTCGACATCGACAAAATATCCACAAAACGTGCTTTTTCACTATATTTAACCCAACCTTACCTCACCATCACTGAAATCAAAGAATTCGACATTGCCAAAATATCCACAAAACGTGCTTACCCCACCTTATCTAACCCAACCTTACCTAACCAACACCGAAATCAAAGAATTCGACATTGCCAAAATATCCACAAAACGTGCAATTTCACCAAACCTAACCCAACCTAACCTAACCATCGCTGAAATCAAAGAATTCGACACCGGCAAAATATCCACAAAACGTGCTTTCTTCACTATATTTAACCCATCCTAACCTAACCATCACCGAAATCAAAGAATTCGACATTGCCAAAATATCCACCAAACGTGCTTTCCTCACCATACCTAACCCAACATAACCTAACCATCACCGAAATCAAAGAATTTGACATTGCCAAAATATCCACAAAACGTGCTCTCCTCACCATACCTAACCCAACCTAACCTAACCATTACCGAAATCAATGAATTCGACATTGCATAAATATCCAAAAAACGTGCAAACCTCACCAAACCTAACCCAACCTAACCTAACTATCGCCGAAATCAAAGAATTCGACATTGCCAAAATATCCACAAAACGTGCTTTCCTCACTATACCAAACCAAACCTAACCTTACCACCACCGAAATCAAAGAATTTGACATCGCCAAAATATCCACAAAACGTGCTTACCTCACTATATTTAACCCAACCTTACCTCTTCATCACCGAAATCAAAGAATTCGATATTGCCAATATATCCAAAAAACGTTCTTACCACACAAAACCCAACCCAACCTAACCTAACCATCACCGAAATCAAAGAATTGGACATTGCCAAAATATCTACAAAACGTGCTTTCCTCACCATACCTAACCCAACATAACCTTACCACCACCGAAATCAAAGAATTCGACATTGCCAAAATATCCACAAAACGTGCAAACCTCACCAAACCTAACCCAACCTTACCTCACCATCACCGAAATCAAAGAATTCGACATTGCCAAAATATCCACAAAACGTGCTTTCCTCACCATATCTAACCCAACCTAACCTTACCATCACCGAAATCAATGAATTCGACATTGCAAAAATATACAAAAAACGTGCAAACCTCACCAAACCTAACGCAACCTAACCTAACCATCAACGAAATGATAGAATTCGACATCGCCAAAATATCCACAAAACGTTCTTACCCCACAAAACCTAACCCAACCTAACCTAACCAACACCGAAATCAAAGAATCCGACATTGCCAAAATATCCATAAAACGTGTTTTCCTCACCATACCAAACCCAACCTAACCTTACCACCACCGAAATCAAAGAATTGGACATTGCCAAAATATATACAAAACGTGCTTTCCTCACCATACCTAACCCAACATAACCTTACCACCACCGAAATCAAAGAATTCGACATTGCCAAAATATCCACAAAACGTGCTTTCCTCACCATATCTAACCCAACCTAACCTTACCATCACCGAAATCAATGAATTCGACATTGCAAAAATATTTAAAAAACGTGCAAACCTCACCAAACCTAACCCAACCTAACCTAACCATCAACGAAATGAAAGAATTCGACATCGCCAAAATATCCACAAAACGTTCTTACCCCACAAAACCTTACCCAACCTAACCTAACCAACACCGAAATCAAAGAATCCGACATTGCCAAAATATCCACAAAACGTGTTTTCCTCACCATACCAAACCCAACCTAACCTTACCACCACCGAAATCAAAGAATTCGACATTGCCAAAATATCCACAAAACGTGCTTTCCTCACCATACCTAACCCATTCTAACCTAACCAGCACCGAAATCAAAGAATTCGACATTGCTTAAATATCCACAAAACGTGCTTTTCTCACCATACCTAACCCAACCTAACCTATCTATCACCGAAACCAAAGAATTCGACATGCCAAAATATCCACAAAACGTGCTAACCTCACCATACCTAACCTTATCTAACCTAACCATCACCGAAATCAAAGAATTCGACATTGCCAAAATATCCAAAAAACGTGCAAACCTCACCAAACCTAACCCAACCTAACCTAACTATCGCCGAAATCAATGAATTCGACATCGACAAAATATCCACAAAACGTGCTTTCTTCACTATATTTAACCCAACCTTACCTCACCATCACTGAAATCAAAGAATTCGACATTGCCAAAATATCCACAAAACGTGCTTTCCTTACCATACCAAACCAAACCTAACCTTACAACCACCGAAATCAAAGAATTTGACATCGCCAAAATATCCACAAAACGTGCTTACCTCACTATATTTAACCCAACCTTACCTCACCATCACCGAAATCAAAGAATTGGACATTGCCCAAATATCCACAAAACGTGCTTTCCTCACCATACCTAACCCAACCTTACCTCACCATCACCGAAATCAAAGAATTCGACATTGCCAAAATATCCACAAAACGTGCTTTCCTCACCAAACCTAACCCAACCTAACCTAACCATCAACGAAATGAAAGAATTCGACATCGCCAAAATATCCACAAAACGTTCTTACCCCACAAAACCTTACCCAACCTAACCTTACCAACACCGAAATCAAAGAATCCGACATTGCCAAAATATCCACAAAACGTGTTTTCCTCACAATACCTAACCCAACCTTACCTTACCACCACTGAAATCAAAGAATTCGACATTGCCAAAATATCCACAAAACGTGCTTTCCTCACCATACCTAACCCATCCTAACCTTACCAGCACCGAAATCAAAGAATTCGACATTGCTTAAATATCCACAAAACGTGCTTTTCTCACCATACCTAACCCAACCTAACCTATCCATCACCGAAACCAAAGAATTCGACATGCCAAAATATCCACAAAACGTGCTAACCTCACCATACCTAACCTTATCTAACCTAACCATCACCGAAATCAAAGAATTCAACATTGCCAAAATATCCAAAAAACGTGCAAACCTCACCAAACCTAACCCAACCTAACCTAACTATCGCCGAAATCAAAGAATTCGACATCGACAAAATATCCACAAAACGTGCTTTCTTCACTTTATTAAACCCAACCTTACCTCACCATCACTGAAATCAAGGAATTCGACATTGCCAAAATATCCACAAAACGTGCTTTCCTTACCATACCAAACCAAACCTAACCTTACAACCACCGAAATCAAAGAATTCGACATCGCCAAAATATCCACAAAACGTGCTTACCTCACTATATTTAACCCAACCTTACCTCACCATCACCGAAATCAAAGAATTGGACATTGCTTAAATATTTAAAAAACGTGCTTTCCTCACCATACCTAACCCAACCTTACCTCACCATCACCGAAATCAAAGAATTCGACATTGCCAAAATATCCACAAAACGTGCTTTCCTCACCATACCTTACCCATCCTACCCTAACCAGCACCGAAATCAAAGAATTCGACATTGCTTAAATATCCACAAAACGTGCTTTTCTCACCATACCTAACCCAACCTAACCTATCCATCACCGAAACCAAAGAATTCGACATGCCAAAATATCCACAAAACGTGCTAACCTCACCATACCTAACCTTATCTAACCTAACCATCACCGAAATCAAAGAATTCGACATTGCCAAAATATCCAAAAAACGTGCAAACCTCACCAAACCTAACCCAACCTAACCTAACTATCGTCGAAATCAAAGAATTCGACATCGATAAAATATCCACAAAACGTGCTTTCTTCACTATATTTAACCCAACCTTACCTCACCATCACTGAAATCAAAGAATTCGACATTGCCAAAATATCCACAAAACGTGCTTTCCTTACCATACCAAACCAAACCTAACCTTACAACCACCGAAATCAAAGAATTCGACATTGCCAAAATATCCAAAAAACGTGCAAACCTCACCAAACCTAACCCAACCTAACCTAACTATCGCCGAAATCAAAGAATTCGACATCGACAAAATATCCACAAAACGTGCTTTCTTCACTATATTTAACCCAACCTTACCTCACCATCACTGAAATCAAAGAATTCGACATCGCCAAAATATCCACAAAACGTGCTTTCCTAACCATACCAAACCAAACCTAACCTTACAACCACCGAAATCAAAGAATTCGACATCCCCAAAATATCCACAAAACGTGCTTACCTCACTATATTTAACCCAACCTTACCTCACCATCACCGAAATCAAAGAATTGGACATTGCCCAAATATCCACAAAACGTGCTTTCCTCACCATACCTAACCCAACCTTACCTCACCATCACCGAAATCAAAGAATTCGACATTGCCAAAATATCCACAAAACGTGCTTTCCTCACCATATCTAACCCAACCTAACCTTACCATCACCGAAATCAATGAATTCGACATTGCAAAAATATACAAAAAACGTGCAAACCTCACCAAACCTAACGCAACCTAACCTAACCATCAACGAAATGATAGAATTCGACATCGCCAAAATATCCACAAAACGTTCTTACCCCACAAAACCTAACCCAACCTAACCTAACCAACACCGAAATCAAAGAATCCGACATTGCCAAAATATCCATAAAACGTGTTTTCCTCACCATACCAAACCCAACCTAACCTTACCACCACCGAAATCAAAGAATTGGACATTGCCAAAATATCTACAAAACGTGCTTTCCTCACCATACCTAACCCAACATAACCTTACCACCACCGAAATCAAAGAATTCGACATTGCCAAAATATCCAAAAAACGTGCAAACCTCACCAAACCTAACCCAACCTAACCTAACTATCGCCGAAATCAAAGAATTCGACATCGAAAAAATATCCACAAAACGTGCTTTCTTCACTATATTTAACCCAACCTTACCTCACCATCACTGAAATCAAAGAATTCGACATCGCCAAAATATCCACAAAACGTGCTTACCCCACCTTATCTAACCCAACCTTACCTAACCAACACCGAAATCAAAGAATTCGACATTGCCAAAATATCCACAAAACGTGCAATTTCACCAAACCTAACCCAACCTAACCTAACCATCGCTGAAATCAAAGAATTCGACACCGGCAAAATATCCACAAAACGTGCTTTCTTCACTATATTTAACCCATCCTAACCTAACCATCACCGAAATCAAAGAATTCGACATTGCCAAAATATCCACCAAACGTGCTTTCCTCACCATACCTAACCCAACATAACCTAACCATCACCGAAATCAAAGAATTTGACATTGCCAAAATATCCACAAAACGTGCTCTCCTCACCATACCTAACCCAACCTAACCTAACCATTACCGAAATCAATGAATTCGACATTGCATAAATATCCAAAAAACGTGCAAACCTCACCAAACCTAACCCAACCTAACCTAACTATCGCCGAAATCAAAGAATTCGACATTGCCAAAATATCCACAAAACGTGCTTTCCTCACTATACCAAACCAAACCTAACCTTACCACCACCGAAATCAAAGAATTTGACATCGCCAAAATATCCACAAAACGTGCTTACCTTACTATATTTAACCCAACCTTACCTCTTCATCACCGAAATCAAAGAATTCGATATTGCCAATATATCCAAAAAACGTTCTTACCACACAAAACCCAACCCAACCTAACCTAACCATCACCGAAATCAAAGAATTGGACATTGCCAAAATATCTACAAAACGTGCTTTCCTCACCATACCTAACCCAACATAACCTTACCACCACCGAAATCAAAGAATTCGACATTGCCAAAATATCCACAAAACGTGCAAACCTCACCAAACCTAACCCAACCTTACCTCACCATCACCGAAATCAAAGAATTCGACATTGCCAAAATATCCACAAAACGTGCTTTCCTCACCATATCTAACCCAACCTAACCTTACCATCACCGAAATCAATGAATTCGACATTGCAAAAATATACAAAAAACGTGCAAACCTCACCAAACCTAACCCAACCTAACCTAACCATCAACGAAATGAAAGAATTCGACATCGCCAAAATATCCACAAAACGTTCTTACCCCACAAAACCTTACCCAACCTAACCTAACCAACACCGAAATCAAAGAATCCGACATTGCCAAAATATCCACAAAACGTGTTTTCCTCACCATACCAAACCCAACCTAACCTTACCACCACCGAAATCAAAGAATTCGACATTGCCAAAATATCCACAAAACGTGCTTTCCTCACCATACCTAACCCATTCTAACCTAACCAGCACCGAAATCAAAGAATTCGACATTGCTTAAATATCCACAAAACGTGCTTTTCTCACCATACCTAACCCAACCTAACCTATCTATCACCGAAACCAAAGAATTCGACATGCCAAAATATCCACAAAACGTGCTAACCTCACCATACCTAACCTTATCTAACCTAACCATCACCGAAATCAAAGAATTCGACATTGCCAAAATATCCAAAAAACGTGCAAACCTCACCAAACCTAACCCAACCTAACCTAACTATCGCCGAAATCAATGAATTCGACATCGACAAAATATCCACAAAACGTGCTTTCTTCACTATATTTAACCCAACCTTACCTCACCATCACTGAAATCAAAGAATTCGACATTGCCAAAATATCCACAAAACGTGCTTTCCTTACCATACCAAACCAAACCTAACCTTACAACCACCGAAATCAAAGAATTTGACATCGCCAAAATATCCACAAAACGTGCTTACCTCACTATATTTAACCCAACCTTACCTCACCATCACCGAAATCAAAGAATTGGACATTGCCCAAATATCCACAAAACGTGCTTTCCTCACCATACCTAACCCAACCTTACCTCACCATCACCGAAATCAAAGAATTCGACATTGCCAAAATATCCACAAAACGTGCTTTCCTCACCAAACCTAACCCAACCTAACCTAACCATCAACGAAATGAAAGAATTCGACATCGCCAAAATATCCACAAAACGTTCTTACCCCACAAAACCTTACCCAACCTAACCTTACCAACACCGAAATCAAAGAATCCGACATTGCCAAAATATCCACAAAACGTGTTTTCCTCACCATACCTAACCCAACCTAACCTTACCACCACTGAAATCAAAGAATTCGACATTGCCAAAATATCCACAAAACGTGCTTTCCTAACCATACCTAACCCATCCTAACCTTACCAGCACCGAAATCAAAGAATTCGACATTGCTTAAATATCCACAAAACGTGCTTTTCTCACCATACCTAACCCAACCTAACCTATCCATCACCGAAAACAAAGAATTCGACATGCCAAAATATCCACAAAACGTGCTAACCTCACCATACCTAACCTTATCTAACCTAACCATCACCGAAATCAAAGAATTCGACATTGCCAAAATATCCAAAAAACGTGCAAACCTCACCAAACCTAACCCAACCTAACCTTACTATCGCCGAAATCAAAGAATTCGACATCGACAAAATATCCACAAAACGTGCTTTCTTCACTTTATTAAACCCAACCTTACCTCACCATCACTGAAATCAAGGAATTCGACATTGCCAAAATATCCACAAAACGTGCTTTCCTTACCATACCAAACCAAACCTAACCTTACAACCACCGAAATCAAAGAATTCGACATCGCCAAAATATCCACAAAACGTGCTTACCTCACTATATTTAACCCAACCTTACCTCACCATCACCGAAATCAAAGAATTGGACATTGCTTAAATATTTAAAAAACGTGCTTTCCTCACCATACCTAACCCAACCTTACCTCACCATCACCGAAATCAAAGAATTCGACATTGCCAAAATATCCACAAAACGTGCTTTCCTCACCATACCTTACCCATCCTACCCTAACCAGCACCGAAATCAAAGAATTCGACATTGCTTAAATATCCACAAAACGTGCTTTTCTCACCATACCTAACCCAACCTAACCTATCCATCACCGAAACCAAAGAATTCGACATGCCAAAATATCCACAAAACGTGCTAACCTCACCATACCTAACCTTATCTAACCTAACCATCACCGAAATCAAAGAATTCGACATTGCCAAAATATCCAAAAAACGTGCAAACCTCACCAAACCTAACCCAACCTAACCTAACTATCGTCGAAATCAAAGAATTCGACATCGACAAAATATCCACAAAACGTGCTTTCTTCACTATATTTAACCCAACCTTACCTCACCATCACTGAAATCAAAGAATTCGACATTGCCAAAATATCCACAAAACGTGCTTTCCTTACCATACCAAACCAAACCTAACCTTACAACCACCGAAATCAAAGAATTCGACATTGCCAAAATATCCAAAAAACGTGCAAACCTCACCAAACCTAACCCAACCTAACCTAACTATCGCCGAAATCAAAGAATTCGACATCGACAAAATATCCACAAAACGTGCTTTCTTCACTATATTTAACCCAACCTTACCTCACCATCACTGAAATCAAAGAATTCGACATCGCCAAAATATCCACAAAACGTGCTTTCCTTACCATACCAAACCAAACCTAACCTTACAACCACCGAAATCAAAGAATTCGACATCCCCAAAATATCCACAAAACGTGCTTACCTCACTATATTTAACCCAACCTTACCTCACCATCACCGAAATCAAAGAATTGGACATTGCCCAAATATCAACAAAACGTGCTTTCCTCACCATACCTAACCCAACCTTACCTCACCATCACCGAAATCAAAGAATTCGACATTGCCAAAATATCCACAAAACGTGTTTTCCTCACCATATCTAACCCAACCTAACCTTACCATCACCGAAATCAATGAATTCGACTTTGCAAAAATATACAAAAAACGTGCAAACCTCACCAAACCTAACGCAACCTAACCTAACCATCAACGAAATGATAGAATTCGACATCGCCAAAATATCCACAAAACGTTCTTACCCCACAAAACCTAACCCAACCTAACCTAACCAACACCGAAATCAAAGAATCCGACATTGCCAAAATATCCATAAAACGTGTTTTCCTCACCATACCAAACCCAACCTAACCTTACCACCACCGAAATCAAAGAATTGGACATTGCCAAAATATCTACAAAACGTGCTTTCCTCACCATACCTAACCCAACATAACCTTACCACCACCGAAATCAAAGAATTCGACATTGCCAAAATATCCAAAAAACGTGCAAACCTCACCAAACCTAACCCAACCTAACCTAACTATCGCCGAAATCAAAGAATTCGACATCGACAAAATATCCACAAAACGTGCTTTCTTCACTATATTTAACCCAACCTTACCTCACCATCACTGAAATCAAAGAATTCGACATCGCCAAAATATCCACAAAACGTGCTTTCCTTACCATACCAAACCAAACCTAACCTTACAACCACCGAAATCAAAGAATTCGACATCCCCAAAATATCCACAAAACGTGCTTACCTCACTATATTTAACCCAACCTTACCTCACCATCACCGAAATCAAAGAATTGGACATTGCCCAAATATCCACAAAACGTGCTTTCCTCACCATACCTAACCCAACCTTACCTCACCATCACCGAAATCAAAGAATTCGACATTGCCAAAATATCCACAAAACGTGCTTTCCTCACCATATCTAACCCAACCTAACCTTACCATCACCGAAATCAATGAATTCGACATTGCAAAAATATACAAAAAACGTGCAAACCTCACCAAACCTAACGCAACCTAACCTAACCATCAACGAAATGATAGAATTCGACATCGCCAAAATATCCACAAAACGTTCTTACCCCACAAAACCTAACCCAACCTAACCTAACCAACACCGAAATCAAAGAATCCGACATTGCCAAAATATCCATAAAACGTGTTTTCCTCACCATACCAAACCCAACCTAACCTTACCACCACCGAAATCAAAGAATTGGACATTGCCAAAATATCTACAAAACGTGCTTTCCTCACCATACCTAACCCAACATAACCTTACCACCACCGAAATCAAAGAATTCGACATTGCCAAAATATCCAAAAAACGTGCAAACCTCACCAAACCTAACCCAACCTAACCTAACTATCGCCGAAATCAAAGAATTCGACATCGACAAAATATCCACAAAACGTGCTTTCTTCACTATATTTAACCCAACCTTACCTCACCATCACTGAAATCAAAGAATTCGACATCGCCAAAATATCCACAAAACGTGCTTTCCTTACCATACCAAACCAAACCTAACCTTACAACCACCGAAATCAAAGAATTCGACATCCCCAAAATATCCACAAAACGTGCTTACCTCACTATATTTAACCCAACCTTACCTCACCATCACCGAAATCAAAGAATTGGACATTGCCCAAATATCCACAAAACGTGCTTTCCTCACCATACCTAACCCAACCTTACCTCACCATCACCGAAATCAAAGAATTCGACATTGCCAAAATATCCACAAAACGTGCTTTCCTCACCATATCTAACCCAACCTAACCTTACCATCACCGAAATCAATGAATTCGACATTGCAAAAATATACAAAAAACGTGCAAACCTCACCAAACCTAACGCAACCTAACCTAACCATCAACGAAATGATAGAATTCGACATCGCCAAAATATCCACAAAACGTTCTTACCCCACAAAACCTATTCCAACCTAACCTAACCAACACAGAAATCAAAGAATCCGACATTGCCAAAATATCCATAAAACGTGTTTTCCTCACCATACCAAACCCAACCTAACCTTACCACCACCGAAATCAAAGAATTGGACATTGCCAAAATATCTACAAAACGTGCTTTCCTCACCATACCTAACCCAACATAACCTTACCACCACCGAAATCAAAGAATTCGACATTGCCAAAATATCCAAAAAACGTGCAAACCTCACCAAACCTAACCCAACCTAACCTAACTATCGCCGAAATCAAAGAATTCGACATCGACAAAATATCCACAAAACGTGCTTTCTTCACTATATTTAACCCAACCTTACCTCACCATCACTGAAAACAAAGAATTCGACATTGCCAAAATATCCACAAAACGTGCTTTCTTCACTATATTTAACCCAACCTAACCTAACCATCACCGAAATCAAAGAATTCGACATTGCCAAACTATCTACAAAACGTTCTTACCCCACAAAACCTAACCCAACCTAACCTTACCATCACCGAAATGAAAGAATTCGACATTGCCAAAATATCCAAAAAACGTGCAAACCTCACCAAACCTAACCCAACCTAACCTAACTATCGCCGAAATCAAAGAATTCGACATCGCCAAAAAATCCACAAAACGTGCTTTCCTCACTATATTTAACCCAACCTTACCTCACCATCACCGAAATCAAAGAATTGGACATTGCCAAAATATCCACAAAACGTGCTTTCCTCACCAAACCTAACCCAACATAACCTTACCACCACCGAAATCAAAGAATTCGACATTGCCAAAATATCCAAAAAACGTGCAAACCTCACCAAACCTAACCCAACCTAACCTAACCATCACCGAAATGAAAGAATTCGACATCGCCAACATATCCACAAAACGTGCTTTCTTCACTATATTTAACCCAACCTTACCTCACCATCACTGAAATCAAAGAATTCGACATTGCCAAAATATCCACAAAACGTGCTTTCCTTACCATACCAAACCAAACCTAACCTTACAACCACCGAAATCAAAGAATTCGACATTGCCAAAATATCCAAAAAACGTGCAAACCTCACCAAACCTAACCCAACCTAACCTAACTATCGCCGAAATCAAAGAATTCGACATCGACAAAATATCCACAAAACGTGCTTTCTTCACTATATTTAACCCAACCTTACCTCACCATCACTGAAATCAAAGAATTCGACATCGCCAAAATATCCACAAAACGTGCTTTCCTTACCATACCAAACCAAACCTAACCTTACAACCACCGAAATCAAAGAATTCGACATCCCCAAAATATCCACAAAACGTGCTTACCTCACTATATTTAACCCAACCTTACCTCACCATCACCGAAATCAAAGAATTGGACATTGCCCAAATATCCACAAAACGTGCTTTCCTCACCATACCTAACCCAACCTTACCTCACCATCACCGAAATCAAAGAATTCGACATTGCCAAAATATCCACAAAACGTGCTTTCCTCACCATATCTAACCCAACCTAACCTTACCATCACCGAAATCAATGAATTCGACATTGCAAAAATATACAAAAAACGTGCAAACCTCACCAAACCTAACGCAACCTAACCTAACCATCAACGAAATGATAGAATTCGACATCGCCAAAATATCCACAAAACGTTCTTACCCCACAAAACCTAACCCAACCTAACCTAACCAACACCGAAATCAAAGAATCCGACATTGCCAAAATATCCATAAAACGTGTTTTCCTCACCATACCAAACCCAACCTAACCTTACCACCACCGAAATCAAAGAATTGGACATTGCCAAAATATCTACAAAACGTGCTTTCCTCACCATACCTAACCCAACATAACCTTACCACCACCGAAATCAAAGAATTCGACATTGCCAAAATATCCAAAAAACGTGCAAACCTCACCAAACCTAACCCAACCTAACCTAACTATCGCCGAAATCAAAGAATTCGACATCGACAAAATATCCACAAAACGTGCTTTCTTCACTATATTTAACCCAACCTTACCTCACCATCACTGAAATCAAAGAATTCGACATCGCCAAAATATCCACAAAACGTGCTTTCCTTACCATACCAAACCAAACCTAACCTTACAACCACCGAAATCAAAGAATTCGACATCCCCAAAATATCCACAAAACGTGCTTACCTCACTATATTTAACCCAACCTTACCTCACCATCACCGAAATCAAAGAATTGGACATTGCCCAAATATCCACAAAACGTGCTTTCCTCACCATACCTAACCCAACCTTACCTCACCATCACCGAAATCAAAGAATTCGACATTGCCAAAATATCCACAAAACGTGCTTTCCTCACCATATCTAACCCAACCTAACCTTACCATCACCGAAATCAATGAATTCGACATTGCAAAAATATACAAAAAACGTGCAAACCTCACCAAACCTAACGCAACCTAACCTAACCATCAACGAAATGATAGAATTCGACATCGCCAAAATATCCACAAAACGTTCTTACCCCACAAAACCTAACCCAACCTAACCTAACCAACACCGAAATCAAAGAATCCGACATTGCCAAAATATCCATAAAACGTGTTTTCCTCACCATACCAAACCCAACCTAACCTTACCACCACCGAAATCAAAGAATTGGACATTGCCAAAATATCTACAAAACGTGCTTTCCTCACCATACCTAACCCAACATAACCTTACCACCACCGAAATCAAAGAATTCGACATTGCCAAAATATCCAAAAAACGTGCAAACCTCACCAAACCTAACCCAACCTAACCTAACTATCGCCGAAATCAAAGAATTCGACATCGACAAAATATCCACAAAACGTGCTTTCTTCACTATATTTAACCCAACCTTACCTCACCATCACTGAAAACAAAGAATTCGACATTGCCAAAATATCCACAAAACGTGCTTTCTTCACTATATTTAACCCAACCTAACCTAACCATCACCGAAATCAAAGAATTCGACATTGCCAAACTATCTACAAAACGTTCTTACCCCACAAAACCTAACCCAACCTAACCTTACCATCACCGAAATGAAAGAATTCGACATTGCCAAAATATCCAAAAAACGTGCAAACCTCACCAAACCTAACCCAACCTAACCTAACTATCGCCGAAATCAAAGAATTCGACATCGCCAAAAAATCCACAAAACGTGCTTTCCTCACTATATTTAACCCAACCTTACCTCACCATCACCGAAATCAAAGAATTGGACATTGCCAAAATATCCACAAAACGTGCTTTCCTCACCAAACCTAACCCAACATAACCTTACCACCACCGAAATCAAAGAATTCGACATTGCCAAAATATCCAAAAAACGTGCAAACCTCACCAAACCTAACCCAACCTAACCTAACCATCACCGAAATGAAAGAATTCGACATCGCCAACATATCCACAAAACGTGCTTTCTTCACTATATTTAACCCAACCTTACCTCACCATCACTGAAATCAAAGAATTCGACATTGCCAAAATATCCACAAAACGTGCTTTCCTTACCATACCAAACCAAACCTAACCTTACAACCACCGAAATCAAAGAATTCGACATTGCCAAAATATCCAAAAAACGTGCAAACCTCACCAAACCTAACCCAACCTAACCTAACTATCGCCGAAATCAAAGAATTCGACATCGACAAAATATCCACAAAACGTGCTTTCTTCACTATATTTAACCCAACCTTACCTCACCATCACTGAAATCAAAGAATTCGACATCGCCAAAATATCCACAAAACGTGCTTTCCTTACCATACCAAACCAAACCTAACCTTACAACCACCGAAATCAAAGAATTCGACATCCCCAAAATATCCACAAAACGTGCTTACCTCACTATATTTAACCCAACCTTACCTCACCATCACCGAAATCAAAGAATTGGACATTGCCCAAATATCCACAAAACGTGCTTTCCTCACCATACCTAACCCAACCTTACCTCACCATCACCGAAATCAAAGAATTCGACATTGCCAAAATATCCACAAAACGTGCTTTCCTCACCATATCTAACCCAACCTAACCTTACCATCACCGAAATCAATGAATTCGACATTGCAAAAATATACAAAAAACGTGCAAACCTCACCAAACCTAACGCAACCTAACCTAACCATCAACGAAATGATAGAATTCGACATCGCCAAAATATCCACAAAACGTTCTTACCCCACAAAACCTAACCCAACCTAACCTAACCAACACCGAAATCAAAGAATCCGACATTGCCAAAATATCCATAAAACGTGTTTTCCTCACCATACCAAACCCAACCTAACCTTACCACCACCGAAATCAAAGAATTGGACATTGCCAAAATATCTACAAAACGTGCTTTCCTCACCATACCTAACCCAACATAACCTTACCACCACCGAAATCAAAGAATTCGACATTGCCAAAATATCCAAAAAACGTGCAAACCTCACCAAACCTAACCCAACCTAACCTAACTATCGCCGAAATCAAAGAATTCGACATCGACAAAATATCCACAAAACGTGCTTTCTTCACTATATTTAACCCAACCTTACCTCACCATCACTGAAATCAAAGAATTCGACATCGCCAAAATATCCACAAAACGTGCTTTCCTTACCATACCAAACCAAACCTAACCTTACAACCACCGAAATCAAAGAATTCGACATCCCCAAAATATCCACAAAACGTGCTTACCTCACTATATTTAACCCAACCTTACCTCACCATCACCGAAATCAAAGAATTGGACATTGCCCAAATATCCACAAAACGTGCTTTCCTCACCATACCTAACCCAACCTTACCTCACCATCACCGAAATCAAAGAATTCGACATTGCCAAAATATCCACAAAACGTGCTTTCCTCACCATATCTAACCCAACCTAACCTTACCATCACCGAAATCAATGAATTCGACATTGCAAAAATATACAAAAAACGTGCAAACCTCACCAAACCTAACGCAACCTAACCTAACCATCAACGAAATGATAGAATTCGACATCGCCAAAATATCCACAAAACGTTCTTACCCCACAAAACCTAACCCAACCTAACCTAACCAACACCGAAATCAAAGAATCCGACATTGCCAAAATATCCATAAAACGTGTTTTCCTCACCATACCAAACCCAACCTAACCTTACCACCACCGAAATCAAAGAATTGGACATTGCCAAAATATCTACAAAACGTGCTTTCCTCACCATACCTAACCCAACATAACCTTACCACCACCGAAATCAAAGAATTCGACATTGCCAAAATATCCAAAAAACGTGCAAACCTCACCAAACCTAACCCAACCTAACCTAACTATCGCCGAAATCAAAGAATTCGACATCGACAAAATATCCACAAAACGTGCTTTCTTCACTATATTTAACCCAACCTTACCTCACCATCACTGAAAACAAAGAATTCGACATTGCCAAAATATCCACAAAACGTGCTTTCTTCACTATATTTAACCCAACCTAACCTAACCATCACCGAAATCAAAGAATTCGACATTGCCAAACTATCTACAAAACGTTCTTACCCCACAAAACCTAACCCAACCTAACCTTACCATCACCGAAATGAAAGAATTCGACATTGCCAAAATATCCAAAAAACGTGCAAACCTCACCAAACCTAACCCAACCTAACCTAACTATCGCCGAAATCAAAGAATTCGACATCGCCAAAAAATCCACAAAACGTGCTTTCCTCACTATATTTAACCCAACCTTACCTCACCATCACCGAAATCAAAGAATTGGACATTGCCAAAATATCCACAAAACGTGCTTTCCTCACCAAACCTAACCCAACATAACCTTACCACCACCGAAATCAAAGAATTCGACATTGCCAAAATATCCAAAAAACGTGCAAACCTCACCAAACCTAACCCAACCTAACCTAACCATCACCGAAATGAAAGAATTCGACATCGCCAACATATCCACAAAACGTGCTTTCTTCACTATATTTAACCCAACCTTACCTCACCATCACTGAAATCAAAGAATTCGACATTGCCAAAATATCCACAAAACGTGCTTTCCTTACCATACCAAACCAAACCTAACCTTACAACCACCGAAATCAAAGAATTCGACATTGCCAAAATATCCAAAAAACGTGCAAACCTCACCAAACCTAACCCAACCTAACCTAACTATCGCCGAAATCAAAGAATTCGACATCGACAAAATATCCACAAAACGTGCTTTCTTCACTATATTTAACCCAACCTTACCTCACCATCACTGAAATCAAAGAATTCGACATCGCCAAAATATCCACAAAACGTGCTTTCCTTACCATACCAAACCAAACCTAACCTTACAACCACCGAAATCAAAGAATTCGACATCCCCAAAATATCCACAAAACGTGCTTACCTCACTATATTTAACCCAACCTTACCTCACCATCACCGAAATCAAAGAATTGGACATTGCCCAAATATCCACAAAACGTGCTTTCCTCACCATACCTAACCCAACCTTACCTCACCATCACCGAAATCAAAGAATTCGACATTGCCAAAATATCCACAAAACGTGCTTTCCTCACCATATCTAACCCAACCTAACCTTACCATCACCGAAATCAATGAATTCGACATTGCAAAAATATACAAAAAACGTGCAAACCTCACCAAACCTAACGCAACCTAACCTAACCATCAACGAAATGATAGAATTCGACATCGCCAAAATATCCACAAAACGTTCTTACCCCACAAAACCTAACCCAACCTAACCTAACCAACACCGAAATCAAAGAATCCGACATTGCCAAAATATCCATAAAACGTGTTTTCCTCACCATACCAAACCCAACCTAACCTTACCACCACCGAAATCAAAGAATTGGACATTGCCAAAATATCTACAAAACGTGCTTTCCTCACCATACCTAACCCAACATAACCTTACCACCACCGAAATCAAAGAATTCGACATTGCCAAAATATCCAAAAAACGTGCAAACCTCACCAAACCTAACCCAACCTAACCTAACTATCGCCGAAATCAAAGAATTCGACATCGACAAAATATCCACAAAACGTGCTTTCTTCACTATATTTAACCCAACCTTACCTCACCATCACTGAAATCAAAGAATTCGACATCGCCAAAATATCCACAAAACGTGCTTTCCTTACCATACCAAACCAAACCTAACCTTACAACCACCGAAATCAAAGAATTCGACATCCCCAAAATATCCACAAAACGTGCTTACCTCACTATATTTAACCCAACCTTACCTCACCATCACCGAAATCAAAGAATTGGACATTGCCCAAATATCCACAAAACGTGCTTTCCTCACCATACCTAACCCAACCTTACCTCACCATCACCGAAATCAAAGAATTCGACATTGCCAAAATATCCACAAAACGTGCTTTCCTCACCATATCTAACCCAACCTAACCTTACCATCACCGAAATCAATGAATTCGACATTGCAAAAATATACAAAAAACGTGCAAACCTCACCAAACCTAACGCAACCTAACCTAACCATCAACGAAATGATAGAATTCGACATCGCCAAAATATCCACAAAACGTTCTTACCCCACAAAACCTAACCCAACCTAACCCAACCAACACCGAAATCAAAGAATCCGACATTGCCAAAATATCCATAAAACGTGTTTTCCTCACCATACCAAACCCAACCTAACCTTACCACCACCGAAATCAAAGAATTGGACATTGCCAAAATATCTACAAAACGTGCTTTCCTCACCATACCTAACCCAACATAACCTTACCACCACCGAAATCAAAGAATTCGACATTGCCAAAATATCCAAAAAACGTGCAAACCTCACCAAACCTAACCCAACCTAACCTAACTATCGCCGAAATCAAAGAATTCGACATCGACAAAATATCCACAAAACGTGCTTTCTTCACTATATTTAACCCAACCTTACCTCACCATCACTGAAAACAAAGAATTCGACATTGCCAAAATATCCACAAAACGTGCTTTCTTCACTATATTTAACCCAACCTAACCTAACCATCACCGAAATCAAAGAATTCGACATTGCCAAACTATCTACAAAACGTTCTTACCCCACAAAACCTAACCCAACCTAACCTTACCATCACCGAAATGAAAGAATTCGACATTGCCAAAATATCCAAAAAACGTGCAAACCTCACCAAACCTAACCCAACCTAACCTAACTATCGCCGAAATCAAAGAATTCGACATCGCCAAAAAATCCACAAAACGTGCTTTCCTCACTATATTTAACCCAACCTTACCTCACCATCACCGAAATCAAAGAATTGGACATTGCCAAAATATCCACAAAACGTGCTTTCCTCACCAAACCTAACCCAACATAACCTTACCACCACCGAAATCAAAGAATTCGACATTGCCAAAATATCCAAAAAACGTGCAAACCTCACCAAACCTAACCCAACCTAACCTAACCATCACCGAAATGAAAGAATTCGACATCGCCAACATATCCACAAAACGTGCTTTCTTCACTATATTTAACCCAACCTTACCTCACCATCACTGAAATCAAAGAATTCGACATTGCCAAAATATCCACAAAACGTGCTTTCCTTACCATACCAAACCAAACCTAACCTTACAACCACCGAAATCAAAGAATTCGACATTGCCAAAATATCCAAAAAACGTGCAAACCTCACCAAACCTAACCCAACCTAACCTAACTATCGCCGAAATCAAAGAATTCGACATCGACAAAATATCCACAAAACGTGCTTTCTTCACTATATTTAACCCAACCTTACCTCACCATCACTGAAATCAAAGAATTCGACATCGCCAAAATATCCACAAAACGTGCTTTCCTTACCATACCAAACCAAACCTAACCTTACAACCACCGAAATCAAAGAATTCGACATCCCCAAAATATCCACAAAACGTGCTTACCTCACTATATTTAACCCAACCTTACCTCACCATCACCGAAATCAAAGAATTGGACATTGCCCAAATATCCACAAAACGTGCTTTCCTCACCATACCTAACCCAACCTTACCTCACCATCACCGAAATCAAAGAATTCGACATTGCCAAAATATCCACAAAACGTGCTTTCCTCACCATATCTAACCCAACCTAACCTTACCATCACCGAAATCAATGAATTCGACATTGCAAAAATATACAAAAAACGTGCAAACCTCACCAAACCTAACGCAACCTAACCTAACCATCAACGAAATGATAGAATTCGACATCGCCAAAATATCCACAAAACGTTCTTACCCCACAAAACCTAACCCAACCTAACCTAACCAACACCGAAATCAAAGAATCCGACATTGCCAAAATATCCATTAAACGTGTTTTCCTCACCATACCAAACCCAACCTAACCTTACCACCACCGAAATCAAAGAATTGGACATTGCCAAAATATCTACAAAACGTGCTTTCCTCACCATACCTAACCCAACATAACCTTACCACCACCGAAATCAAAGAATTCGACATTGCCAAAATATCCAAAAAACGTGCAAACCTCACCAAACCTAACCCAACCTAACCTAACTATCGCCGAAATCAAAGAATTCGACATCGCCAAAATATCCACAAAACGTGCTTTCCTTACCATACCAAACCAAACCTAACCTTACAACCACCGAAATCAAAGAATTCGACATCCCCAAAATATCCACAAAACGTGCTTACCTCACTATATTTAACCCAACCTTACCTCACCATCACCGAAATCAAAGAATTGGACATTGCCCAAATATCCACAAAACGTGCTTTCCTCACCATACCTAACCCAACCTTACCTCACCATCACCGAAATCAAAGAATTCGACATTGCCAAAATATCCACAAAACGTGCTTTCCTCACCATATCTAACCCAACCTAACCTTACCATCACCGAAATCAATGAATTCGACATTGCAAAAATATACAAAAAACGTGCAAACCTCACCAAACCTAACGCAACCTAACCTAACCATCAACGAAATGATAGAATTCGACATCGCCAAAATATCCACAAAACGTTCTTACCCCACAAAACCTAACCCAACCTAACCTAACCAACACCGAAATCAAAGAATCCGACATTGCCAAAATATCCATAAAACGTGTTTTCCTCACCATACCAAACCCAACCTAACCTTACCACCACCGAAATCAAAGAATTGGACATTGCCAAAATATCTACAAAACGTGCTTTCCTCACCATACCTAACCCAACATAACCTTACCACCACCGAAATCAAAGAATTCGACATTGCCAAAATATCCAAAAAACGTGCAAACCTCACCAAACCTAACCCAACCTAACCTAACTATCGCCGAAATCAAAGAATTCGACATCGACAAAATATCCACAAAACGTGCTTTCTTCACTATATTTAACCCAACCTTACCTCACCATCACTGAAATCAAAGAATTCGACATCGCCAAAATATCCACAAAACGTGCTTTCCTTACCATACCAAACCAAACCTAACCTTACAACCACTGAAATCAAAGAATTCGACATCCCCAAAATATCCACAAAACGTGCTTACCTCACTATATTTAACCCAACCTTACCTCACCATCACCGAAATCAAAGAATTGGACATTGCCCAAATATCCACAAAACGTGCTTTCCTCACCATACCTAGCCCAACCTTACCTCACCATCACCGAAATCAAAGAATTCGACATTGCCAAAATATCCACAAAACGTGCTTTCCTCACCATATCTAACCCAACCTAACCTTACCATCACCGAAATCAATGAATTCGACATTGCAAAAATATACAAAAAACGTGCAAACCTCACCAAACCTAACGCAACCTAACCTAACCATCAACGAAATGATAGAATTCGACATCGCCAAAATATCCACAAAACGTTCTTACCCCACAAAACCTAACCCAACCTAACCTAACCAACACCGAAATCAAAGAATCCGACATTGCCAAAATATCCATAAAACGTGTTTTCCTCACCATACCAAACCCAACCTAACCTTACCACCACCGAAATCAAAGAATTGGACATTGCCAAAATATCTACAAAACGTGCTTTCCTCACCATACCTAACCCAACATAACCTTACCACCACCGAAATCAAAGAATTCGACATTGCCAAAATATCCAAAAAACGTGCAAACCTCACCAAACCTAACCCAACCTAACCTAACTATCGCCGAAATCAAAGAATTCGACATCGACAAAATATCCACAAAACGTGCTTTCTTCACTATATTTAACCCAACCTTACCTCACCATCACTGAAAACAAAGAATTCGACATTGCCAAAATATCCACAAAACGTGCTTTCTTCACTATATTTAACCCAACCTAACCTAACCATCACCGAAATCAAAGAATTCGACATTGCCAAACTATCTACAAAACGTTCTTACCCCACAAAACCTAACCCAACCTAACCTTACCATCACCGAAATGAAAGAATTCGACATTGCCAAAATATCCAAAAAACGTGCAAACCTCACCAAACCTAACCCAACCTAACCTAACTATCGCCGAAATCAAAGAATTCGACATCGCCAAAAAATCCACAAAACGTGCTTTCCTCACTATATTTAACCCAACTGGAAAAGACTTCGATAATGGTTTGATGTAGTTTATTGAAATGTAAAATTTGCACGTGGTGGTTCAGCGGAGCGTACGGAACACAAGTTGTCCGTACGCCGTCTGCTCGAACTCTGTCGACCGTCGCGTATTTCCGCTTGGGCCGACACTAATGCCAACTCGTCAATAATGCCAATCGACAATCAGTTAATAAGACTGTTTGCCACACGTCATTACAAAAGTCGGAACATAGTCCCACATAGGAAAACTGTTGAACAATACAGTTATTCTACAGAGTTACAGCATTACTGACGAGTCGTTTACAATAAATCATAGCTCTTAAAATAATTAAATAGAGGGTGAATAATGAAACCTTTGCCTCATCCAGTGTGAGGATAAAATCAATTTATTGGTTCAGTAATATTTCAACTTATAGGTATACCTCTGGTGAATGTTGTTTCTATTTACATTAAAATTTTTGAAATCTCCTTTGAAGCTGTGAATAAGCATTACAAGATAAGTTTACTTTAAAGTAGAGAGAGTGGACTGTATATGGTTTAAAACTTAAGCATTCCTCATCTTGATGTTAACTTAGACAATACAATGTTGACACTGTTACAGTTGTCAAGACAGATCAGCTATTACCGATCAACTAAACTTGATTAGTGAGTGTAATGCTCCTAAGTTAACTTGATTTCATCAACAAGTAGCACAAACATTGCTAAATTAAAAGTAAATTGGAAAGTCATTCATTCATTCCTACAAGCAGGAAATGAAGGCGAACTATGATTATAGATGTCTCTACGTTAAACATCGAAATGTTCAGTATTATAATATTTACTTATTCTATGATTCACATAAATACTATAAACAGTAAGAGTTAACTTATGTTTTCATAACAAGAAACATAAGACCTGCGGATGACTCCCGGCAGGTCATAATTAAGTAGACATGAAATAATTTAAGATGCTCCATTAAGTGTGGCTTGGAGACTAACATTAACAAATCATGAATCTAATTTTAACTGTCAAATTTGAACAGTTTATTTTAAACTCGGATATAATCCTTCCGAGTGATGACATGAGACAAGTCTTATATTATAAAGACAAAATGATTAGATTAAATTCGGAGATATATACTGCCGAATGTTAAAATGAAAATAGCTTAAATTATACACACAACACAATTAAAGTGAATTACGGAGTACTACTATTAACATTGAATGATTTAAACTCATGATTACATCTAATAAGTAATATGAGTTGGGGGTAGTGTCTTCGGGTTAAACTAAGCTACCGAAGTTGACGGAATTGAAGCTGCTGTTTCTCCTCCCTCTTGCTGATCTTCCTTCCTGTCAAGTGGTCCTTGTGGTAGAATCGGCAATGGCGCCACTAGATGACTGGACCGACGAAACTCTCCGCTGGCAGTAAAGACGTCGACGACTCGAACTCTGCCATCTGGTCCGGGATACAATTTAGTGACTCGACCCAAGACCCATCGGGTTGGCAGCATGTGTTCCTCCTTTAACAGGACCATTTGACCCACACTCAGATTGTTGCTCGAGTCCTTCTTCCATTTGTGTCGTAACTGCAAAGAATGTAAATATTCCGCCGACCAACGTTTCCAAAATGCTGCTGTGGTCAATTGTATCTGAAGCAGATTGGCATGGACATTAGTGTTATATTTAACCTCCATTGGAAGAGCGAGTAAGGATCTGCCAATTAAGAAATGTCCAGGTGTGAGGGGTAAAAGGTCTAGTGGATCCGAAGACAAGGGACTAAGAGGACGGGAATTCATGCAAGCTTCTATTTGAGTCAATACCGTACAAAATGATTCGAAATTTAAGGTGGTGGCCTTTAACACCTTGTTTAAATGAATCTTCATGGATTTAACCGCTGCTTCCCACAGCCCTCCCATGTGAGGCGCCCTTGGCGGGTTAAACTTCCAACGAATCCCTTCGGAGGCTACATACCGTAGTAGCTTCTCCTCATGAGGACGTTCGTAAATTAATTTTACTAAATTAACGAGTTCACGACTTGCACCGACAAAATTAGTAGCATTGTCGGAATATATCGTATTGGGCCTGCCACGTCTGGCTACGAATCTTCTTAAACAATTTAAGAAATTTGAACTCGTTAAGTCTCCGACAAGTTCCAAGTGAACTGCCTTACTGGAAAAACACACAAAGACACAAACGTAACCCTTAATTATCTTAGAATTCTTATTGCAACCACTCTTCACAGGAAAAGGTCCTGCGAAATCTATCCCCACATGACTGAAAGGAAAATTCGCAGTGGTACGTTCAAGCGGGAGTAATCCCATTAATCTATTGTGTGACAGTGGTTTATTTCTGAAACAAATGACACATGAACGCACCACTCCTTTGACAGTATTATGTCCGGCCAATGGCCAATAGGTCTGCCGCAATAACGACAGTAAGGCTTGAGTACCCAAGTGAATATATTTCAAGTGCGCATCTCGGACAATCATGTGTGTAAGTTTATGCTTATTTGACAAGATAATGGGTGACGTTGATAGAGTTGTTCCCAGAGGAAGTCTACTTCCAACACAAATTAAATTCTCGTGGAATAGAGGGGACAATTTAGCTAATTTACTGCTACTGGGAATTGGATGTCCCTTGCTCAGCAAACGATATTCCAATGGAAATGATTCCATTTGCGATAACCTTATCAAATTATTTAAAGCATCTTTTAATTCTAAAGCGGACGGTTCGTTATTTTCTTTAACGTTTAATTGTTTATTCCTTAGTGGCCGACGAACATATGATAAAACTCGAAGGAGTCTTGGAAGATGAGAATGTTTATCTATCCAATTATTTTCCCTCACAAGGGTAGCGTTAGTGACTACCCTTCTCTCTGGAAGATCTATTGTGATCTCAGGAGGTCTTCGAGGCCATCGTGATTCGTCTAATTTCAACCAACTAGGGCCGTCCCACCATAACGAATTATGATTTAATTCTGATGGTTGAGTCCCTCGAGAAATTAAATCTGCTGGATTGTCTGTAGAGGAGACATGGTACCACTCAATGGGTTGAGATATTGATTGGATTTCGGCCACTCGATTGGCAACGAAGGTGGTCCATTTACATGACTCTCCTCTAATCCAATGCAATGCGACGGTTGAATCCGTCCAATAATATTTTTCATTAATATGAATTGTTAATTGGTCTATTGTTGACTTCATTAACTTTGATAATAACATAGCGGAGCACAGCTCTAAACGCGGAATAGTTACAAAACTGAGCGGAGCGACTCTCGAACGAGAACACACAAGATGACATTTGGAATTTCCCAATTGATCAGTACATTTTACATAAATACAAGCACCATAAGCTTTCTCGGATGCGTCACAAAATCCGTGTGCCTGTATATTAATGACATTATTTAGTATTATCAATCTAGGAATTTTATAAAGTTTCATGACTGTATTGGATAATTGACAATCTTTCCATTTTTTGAAGATTGTCTGAGGAATGAATTCATCCCAACCAATGGTTTGTTGCCAGACAGATTGCATTAATATCTTATAATTAATTAACAATGGAGATAATAGTCCTAATGGGTCGAAGATCTGACTAATTACTGATAAAAAGTTTCTTTTTGTTATATTTTCAGTCTCGACTTCGGTTTGAACCTTAAATACAAAAACGTCTTCCCGCGGTTTCCAAAATAAACCTAAAGTTTTGTGTGATTCGTTAGAGAAGTTAAAATCTGAACAATCGTCAGCTTTAACATCCGTGATTATATCGGAGTTGTTCGATGTCCATTTGCTTAAGGGCATACCGGCTGATAATAATATGGTTTCCAGTTGAACCTTTAATAATTTACCAGCTTCAATAGTATTAGTTCCCGTGAGCAAATCATCAACATAAAAATCACGTTCGATCACTTTACTAGCGATGGGATATTTGTTTCTATTCTCCTCTGCTAACTGATTTAGACATCTAGTAGCTAAAAATGGGGCTGAAGCAGTTCCGAATGTTACTGTATTAAGCTTGTAATGCTTGAATTTACTCTGGGGATCTGTTCGCCAAATGATTCGTTGTACATTTTTATTTTTCTCTGCTATTTGAATCTGTCGGTACATCTGCTTAATATCCGCAGTAATCACGTATTTATGGAGTCGAAAGTTGAGTAGTAAACTTAACAAATCTGATTGGACACTAGGTCCCACCATCAAAATATTATTTAGTGAGATATTAGACGTTGTCTTTGCGGACGCATCAAAAACTACACGATATTTAGTGGTAAGGCTAGACTCCTTAACCACGACGTGATGAGGTAAATAACAATGAACCTCATGTGCCTCCGGAGGTTCACACTCTGACATATGTCCTAAATTTATGTACTCTTCTAAAACTTTATTGTATTCCATTTTTAAATTATTATTGGCTAAAAAACGTCTTTCCAAAGTTTTGTGTCTTTTCTCCGCAATGTGCAATGAACTTCCTAATACTACCGGGGAATTTTTATATGGTAAAGCTACACAAAATCTACCGTTTTTATCTCGTGATGTGTGTGCTTGGAAATGTTCCTCACATCTTTTCTCCTCAAGAGATTGATGTTTTACCATAGGAACCTGGTCGATCATCCAAAAGTTTTGAATGTGACTGTCTAATTGACTTAAGCCTATGTGGCTCTTCCCTGGAGCATTATTTACTTCGGGATATGGACCAACTATTGTCCATCCGAATTCGGTATCCTTTAAGATAGGCATACCTTTTCCTAACTGGATGGTTCCTGCTTTCATAGCATGAACGCAAATCTCGGCGCCGAGCAAGAAATCGATTGGCGTCGGTTTATTCCAAAGGGGATCTGATAACTTGATTCCCGCTGGTATTGAAATTAACTGTTGATCCAGTTTCACAGTTGGAATTTCGCCAGTAATTTCTGGTAATACCAAACACAACACTTTGGTTGAGTAATTAGTGGTTGAAGACCTTATGGTCACCTTGGTGATGTGACGAATGCTACTTTCTTGATTAGCGATACCTACAATTTTTTGAGAGATTTTCTCTAATTTGAAGTTATTCTTCTTAGCGAAAGATGTGGTAACATAGTTGACTTGTGAGCCGGAATCTAATAATGTGCGACCCTTAACGACCGTTCCATTGGACGTTATAATGTCTACTTGTACCGTCGGTAAAATTATCTCCCTTTGAGAGAAATGAGTAGAATGAGCATTAATTGACTTCCTTCCCGTATTATTGGAACTAAATGTATCGTCCTGATGCAACAAAGTGTGATGGTTTTGTTTGCACCTTAAGCAATTATAGTTAGACTTGCAATTTGTTATCTTATGCGATGAATTTAAACATTTAAAACACATGTTATTAGATTTAACGAATTCATTTCTTTCCATACTGGATTTTGCTTTGAATTTATCACATTTGCCTATGAAATGATTATTTCGACAGAATGCGCATGCGTTTACCTTACTTGATGGGTTTTTGTTCGCGACATGAGTTCTCATGATTCTTTGACGACTATGAGGGAATTCCTTCACCGTAGTTACAGATGCAGTAGATTGTAATACATTACATCTATTCTGCAAGAATGTCTCTAAACTTTCATATGGTGGCATTTCTCTGCTAACCAGCGATATTTCCCAGTCTCTTACTATATTAAAAGGTAATTTCCTTAGAACTAAACATGTTACCCATGGATCTAAAATTTCTCTCGCGTAACCCAACGATTCAATGTTTTTAATACACACTGTTACCTGATTCAATAGATTTCTCAATTCGATATGTGATTCTCTTGTGATTAATTTTAAGTCACAAAGTGAATTAATCCTAGTTTTGAGATTAAGTCTTGGTAAATTATATTGCTTGTCTAAAATACTCCAAGCTATTTCGTAATTGTCTGAGCTAATATCTAAACCTGATACAGCTGCCAAAGCGGGACCGATTAAGGATTGATGCAAATATTGCAATTTCGTGACATTCGAATATTCCGTTTTGTTTCCTATTATATTCTTAAAAGCTTGTTGAAACGATTGCCATTCAGATGGATCTCCCTGAAATGTGGGAATGGTTAACGTCGGTAACTTATCTCTAGCAAATTTAATTGTTGCTTGCTCTACCTTTAGTTTACTATCTTGAAAGGATTGGCAATCTAATGCTGCTTTAAGATTTTTAACTGTTATTGTAATTGCATCGTACTCTTCGTCTATTTTGGCCGCTTTCGGTATGTCTGTAAGGTTATCTAAATATTCGTAATGGAGTTTTCGGACATAATCGTATGCTTCTTTAATGGTTTGATACTGTCCTTCATCTAATTCGGAGGATTTATCTATTTTTCCTTTTAGTCTTTGTACCGCGCCTGAATACCTTAATTCTATTGACGTCATTATAACTTCTACTTTATTTTCCTTCGCTAATATTTCTATCGATTGAGTCTGACTTCGAGTCTGATGTATTCTAGAGCTTGACCTGTCTCTAATAGGTTCTACGTCCCTAGTTGGATTTCGACCTTTATGCGACTTGGAAGTCGAAGCTTCTATTTCCTCGTTTTCAGCACTTGACATTTGTTTCAGAAAGTTGCACTATTTCGTCTCATAAATACAGTTGTTCTCTACTATAGCTGTCAATTGAACTATTCGTAGAGATAAGGTAATAATATTCAATGATTAACCGTGAATCTTAATATTCTACTTTAACTATTATCACCAGAATCTATCCAACATATTTTGGAAGAAATTACAACCCTAAATTGGTGGGTGCTTGATTTAAACCACTTTGGGGCTACAAGTCTTGTGATTTATTTTAAATCACCACTGTTTCATCACACATTATGAAACAAAGAGATCTACCGATGTATGAATATGCCGGTATGTACTTGATTTAATCCACTTTGGGGCTACAAGTGTAATTCCACATTTATCGTGGAAGGGGGGGGGGGGGGAGGGTGTTTCTACACACATTAAGAAACAAAGATCTACCGATATGAATATACCGGTATGTACTTGGTTTAAGCCACTTTGGGGCTACAAGTATAATTCCACATTTATCGTGGAAGGGGGGGGGGGGAGGGTGTTTCTACACACATTAAGAAACAAAGATCTACCGATATGAATATACCGGTATGTACTTGGTTTAAGCCACTTTGGGGCTACAAGTATAATTCCACATTTATTGTGGAGGGGGGAGGGGGGAGAAAGTTTCTACACACATTAAGAAACAAAGAGATCTGCCGGTATATGAATATACCGGTATGTACTTGGTTTAAGCCACTTTGGGGCTACAAGTATAATTCCCCACGTGCTTTGCTAATTTTACACTACATCTGATTTTACACTTTTAATACGAAATTCGATGCGACCGATGAAACATTCCTTCGTAGCGCGATATTATTTTATACAATCGCGTTAATTAATTGTTATACTTTAAAACATATTTTTAAAAACTGACCTACCCACATGATTGCCTTTTGAACAGATTGCCTGAGATTGAATACATTCACTTACTTGAATATCCTTTACGATGTTTATGTGATCGTTCCGATAATTTTGGATTACCTCTGTGTCCCATGCGTCTTTGTAGGTTATGTTTTTATTTATATATTTTCTGCGTCAATCACGCGGTCATGTACCTCTGTACATCAATCAATATATTGCTGAAATAGAAGCAAACATGTTATTAGTATTGGAAAGGTATGGATAGAAACAAAGGAACGATACCGATTTCTTAATTGACATCCATTTTTTCTCGACCACGTTTTTTCCTATTGGTTTGTCCGTTTGGTGTTGTGGCCTAGGTTACTGGTGTCCGGTTCGAAGTGACCATCATGGAAAAGACTTCGATAATGGTTTGATGTAGTTTATTGAAATGTAAAATTTGCACGTGGTGGGCCAGCGGAGCGTACGGAACACAAGCTGTCCGTACGCCGTCTACTCGGTGACTCTGTCGACCGTCGCGTATTTCCGCTTGGGCCGACACTAATGCCAACTCGTCAATAATGCCAATCGACAATCAGTTAATAAGACTGTTTGCCACACGTCATTACAAAAGTCGGAACACCAACCTTACCTCACCATCACCGAAATCAAAGAATTGGACATTGCCAAAATATCCACAAAACGTGCTTTCCTCACCAAACCTAACCCAACATAACCTTACCACCACCGAAATCAAAGAATTCGACATTGCCAAAATATCCAAAAAACGTGCAAACCTCACCAAACCTAACCCAACCTAACCTAACCATCACCGAAATGAAAGAATTCGACATCGCCAAAATATCCACAAAACGTGCTTTCCGCACTATATTTAACCCAACCTTACCTCACCATCACCGAAATCAAAGAATTCGACATTGCCAAAATATCCACAAAACGTGTTTTCATCACCAAACCTAACCCAACATAACCTTACCACCACCGAAATCAAAGAATCCGACATTGCCAAAATATCCACAAAACGTGCTTTCCTCACCATACTAAACCCAACCTAACCTTACCACCACCGAAATCAAAGAATTCGACATCGCCAAAAAATCCACAAAACGTGCTTTCCTCACTATATTTAACCCAACCTTACCTCACCATCACCGAAATCAAAGAATTGGACATTGCCAAAATATCCACAAAACGTGCTTTCCTCACCAAACCTAACCCAACATAACCTTACCACCACCGAAATCAAAGAATTCGACATTGCCAAAATATCCACAAAACGTGCTTTCCTCACCATACCAAACCCAACCTAACCTTACCACCACCGAAATCAAAGAATTCGACATTGCCAAAATATATACAAAACGTGCTTTCCTCAATATACCTAACCCAACCTAACCTAACCTTCAACGAAATCAATGAATTCGACATTGCAAAAATATACAAAAAACGTGCAAATCTCACCAAACCTAACCCATCCTAACCTTAACATCACCGAAATGAAAGAATTCTACATCGCCAAAATATCCACAAAACGTGCTTTCCTCACCATACCTAACCCAACCTTACCTCACCATCACCGAAATCAAAGAATTGGACATTGCCCAAATATCCACAAAACGTGCTTTCCTCACCATACCAAACCAAACCTAACCTTACAACCACCGAAATCAAAGAATTCGACATCGCCAAAAAATCCACAAAACGTGCTTTCCTCACTATATTTAACCCAACCTTACCTCACCATCACCGAAATCAAAGAATTGGACATTGCCAAAATATCCACAAAACGTGCTTTCCTCACCAAACCTAACCCAACATAACCTTACCTCCACCGAAATCAAAGAATTCGACATTGCCAAAATATCCAAAAAACGTGCAAACCTCACCAAACCTAACCCAACCTAACCTAACCATCACCGAAATGAAAGAATTCGACATCGCCAAAATCTCCACAAAACGTGCTTTCCGCACTATATTTAACCCAACCTTACCTCACCATCACCGAAATCAAAGAATTCGACATTGCCAAAATATCCACAAAACGTGCTTTCATCACCAAACCTAACCCAACATAACCTTACCACCACCGAAATCAAAGAATCCGACATTGCCAAAATATCCACAAAACGTGCTTTCCTCACCATACTAAACCCAACCTAACCTTACCACCACCGAAATCAAAGAATTCGACATCGCCAAAAAATCCACAAAACGTGCTTTCCTCACTATATTTAACCCAACCTTACCTCACCATCACCGAAATCAAAGAATTGGACATTGCCAAAATATCCACAAAACGTGCTTTCCTCACCAAACCTAACCCAACATAACCTTACCACCACCGAAATCAAAGAATTCGACATTGCCAAAATATCCACAAAACGTGCTTTCCTCACCATACCAAACCCAACCTAACCTTACCACCACCGAAATCAAAGAATCCGACATTGCCAAAATATCCACAAAACGTGCTTTCCTCACCATACTAAACCCAACCTAACCTTAACACCACCGAAATCAAAGAATTCGACATCGCCAAAAAATCCACAAAACGTGCTTTCCTCACTATATTTAACCCAACCTTACCTCACCATCACCGAAATCAAAGAATTGGACATTGCCAAAATATCCACAAAACGTGCTTTCCTCACCAAACCTAACCCAACATAACCTTACCACCACCGAAATCAAAGAATTCGACATTGCCAAAATATCCACAAAACGTGCTTTCCTCACCATACCAAACCCAACCTAACCTTACCACCACCGAAATCAAAGAATTCGACATCGACAAAATATCCACAAAACGTGCTTTCTTCACTATATTTAACCCAACCTTACCTCACCATCACTGAAATCAAAGAATTCGACATCGCCAAAATATCCACAAAACGTGCTTTCCTTACCATACCAAACCAAACCTAACCTTACAACCACCGAAATCAAAGAATTCGACATCCCCAAAATATCCACAAAACGTGCTTACCTCACTATATTTAACCCAACCTTACCTCACCATCACCGAAATCAAAGAATTGGACATTGCCCAAATATCCACAAAACGTGCTTTCCTCACCATACCTAACCCAACCTTACCTCACCATCACCGAAATCAAAGAATTCGACATTGCCAAAATATCCACAAAACGTGCTTTCCTCACCATATCTAACCCAACCTAACCTTACCATCACCGAAATCAATGAATTCGACATTGCAAAAATATACAAAAAACGTGCAAACCTCACCAAACCTAACGCAACCTAACCTAACCATCAACGAAATGATAGAATTCGACATCGCCAAAATATCCACAAAACGTTCTTACCCCACAAAACCTAACCCAACCTAACCTAACCAACACCGAAATCAAAGAATCCGACATTGCCAAAATATCCATAAAACGTGTTTTCCTCACCATACCAAACCCAACCTAACCTTACCACCACCGAAATCAAAGAATTGGACATTGCCAAAATATCTACAAAACGTGCTTTCCTCACCATACCTAACCCAACATAACCTTACCACCACCGAAATCAAAGAATTCGACATTGCCAAAATATCCAAAAAACGTGCAAACCTCACCAAACCTAACCCAACCTAACCTAACTATCGCCGAAATCAAAGAATTCGACATCGACAAAATATCCACAAAACGTGCTTTCTTCACTATATTTAACCCAACCTTACCTCACCATCACTGAAAACAAAGAATTCGACATTGCCAAAATATCCACAAAACGTGCTTTCTTCACTATATTTAACCCAACCTAACCTAACCATCACCGAAATCAAAGAATTCGACATTGCCAAACTATCTACAAAACGTTCTTACCCCACAAAACCTAACCCAACCTAACCTTACCATCACCGAAATGAAAGAATTCGACATTGCCAAAATATCCAAAAAACGTGCAAACCTCACCAAACCTAACCCAACCTAACCTAACTATCGCCGAAATCAAAGAATTCGACATCGCCAAAAAATCCACAAAACGTGCTTTCCTCACTATATTTAACCCAACCTTACCTCACCATCACCGAAATCAAAGAATTGGACATTGCCAAAATATCCACAAAACGTGCTTTCCTCACCAAACCTAACCCAACATAACCTTACCACCACCGAAATCAAAGAATTCGACATTGCCAAAATATCCAAAAAACGTGCAAACCTCACCAAACCTAACCCAACCTAACCTAACCATCACCGAAATGAAAGAATTCGACATCGCCAAAATATCCACAAAACGTGCTTTCCGCACTATATTTAACCCAACCTTACCTCACCATCACCGAAATCAAAGAATTCGACATTGCCAAAATATCCACAAAACGTGCTTTCATCACCAAACCTAACCCAACATAACCTTACCACCACCGAAATCAAAGAATCCGACATTGCCAAAATATCCACAAAACGTGCTTTCCTCACCATACTAAACCCAACCTAACCTTACCACCACCGAAATCAAAGAATTCGACATCGCCAAAAAATCCACAAAACGTGCTTTCCTCACTATATTTAACCCAACCTTACCTCACCATCACCGAAATCAAAGAATTGGACATTGCCAAAATATCCACAAAACGTGCTTTCCTCACCAAACCTAACCCAACATAACCTTACCACCACCGAAATCAAAGAATTCGACATTGCCAAAATATCCACAAAACGTGCTTTCCTCACCATACCAAACCCAACCTAACCTTACCACCACCGAAATCAAAGAATTCGACATTGCCAAAATATATACAAAACGTGCTTTCCTCAATATACCTAACCCAACCTAACCTAACCATCAACGAAATCAATGAATTCGACATTGCAAAAATATACAAAAAACGTGCAAATCTCACCAAACCTAACCCATCCTAACCTTAACATCACCGAAATGAAAGAATTCTACATCGCCAAAATATCCACAAAACGTGCTTTCCTCACCATACCTAACCCAACCTTACCTCACCATCACCGAAATCAAAGAATTGGACATTGCCCAAATATCCACAAAACGTGCTTTCCTCACCATACCAAACCAAACCTAACCTTACAACCACCGAAATCAAAGAATTCGACATCGCCAAAAAATCCACAAAACGTGCTTTCCTCACTATATTTAACCCAACCTTACCTCACCATCACCGAAATCAAAGAATTGGACATTGCCAAAATATCCACAAAACGTGCTTTCCTCACCAAACCTAACCCAACATAACCTTACCACCACCGAAATCAAAGAATTCGACATTGCCAAAATATCCACAAAACGTGCTTTCCTCACCATACCAAACCCAACCTAACCTTACCACCACCGAAATCAAAGAATTCGACATTGCCAAAATATATACAAAACGTGCTTTCCTCACCATACCTAACCCAACATAACCTTACCACCACCGAAATCAAAGAATTCGACATTGCCAAAATATCCAAAAAACGTGCAAACCTCACCAAACCTAACCCAACCTAACCTAACTATCGCCGAAATCAAAGAATTTGACATCGACAAAATATCCACAAAACGTGCTTTCTTCACTATATTTAACCCAACCTTACCTCACCATCACTGAAAACAAAGAATTCGACATTGCCAAAATATCCACAAAACGTGCTTTCTTCACTATATTTAACACAACCTAACCTAACCATCACCGAAATCAAAGAATTCGACATTGCCAAACTATCTACAAAACGTTCTTACCCCACAAAACCTAACCCAACCTAACCTTACCATCACCGAAATGAAAGAATTCGACATTGCCAAAATATCCAAAAAACGTGCAAACCTCACCAAACCTAACCCAACCTAACCTAACTATCGCCGAAATCAAAGAATTCGACATCGACAAAATATCCACAAAACGTGCTTTTTCACTATATTTAACCCAACCTTACCTCACCATCACTGAAATCAAAGAATTCGACATTGCCAAAATATCCACAAAACGTGCTTACCCCACCTTATCTAACCCAACCTTACCTAACAAACACCGAAATCAAAGAATTCGACATTGCCAAAATATCCACAAAACGTGCAATTTCACCAAACCTAACCCAACCTAACCTAACCATCGCTGAAATCAAAGAATTCGACACCGGCAAAATATCCACAAAACGTGCTTTCTTCACTATATTTAACCCATCCTAACCTAACCATCACCGAAATCAAAGAATTCGACATTGCCAAAATATCCACCAAACGTGCTTTCCTCACCATACCTAACCCAACATAACCTAACCATCACCGAAATCAAAGAATTTGACATTGCCAAAATATCCACAAAACGTGCTCTCCTCACCATACCTAACCCAACCTAACCTAACTATTACCGAAATCAATGAATTCGACATTGCATAAATATCCAAAAAACGTGCAAACCTCACCAAACCTAACCCAACCTAACCTAACTATCGCCGAAATCAAAGAATTCGACATCGACAAAATATCCACAAAACGTGCTTTCTTCACTATATTTAACCTAACCTTACCTCACCATCACTGAAATCAAAGAATTCGACATTGCCAAAATATCCACAAAACGTGCTTTCCTCACCATACCAAACCAAACCTAACCTTACAACGACCGAAATCAAAGAATTCGACATCGCCAAAATATCCACAAAACGTGCTTACCTCACTATATTTAACCCAACCTTACCTCACCATCACCGAAATCAAAGAATTGGACATTGCCCAAATATCCACAAAACGTGCTTTCCTCACCATACCAAACCAAACCTAACCTTACAACCACCGAAATCAAAGAATTCGACATCGCCAAAAAATCCACAAAACGTGCTTTCCTCACTATATTTAACCCAACCTTACCTCACCATCACCGAAATCAAAGAATTGGACATTGCGAAAATATCCACAAAACGTGCTTTCCTCACCAAACCTAACCCAACATAACCTTACCACCACCGAAATCAAAGAATTCGACATTGCCAAAATATCCAAAAAACGTGCAAACCTCACCAAACCTAACCCAACCTAACCTAACCATCACCGAAATGAAAGAATTCGACATCGCCAAAATATCCACAAAACGTGCTTTCCGCACTATATTTAACCCAACCTTACCTCACCATCACCGAAATCAAAGAATTCGACATTGCCAAAATATCCACAAAACGTGCTTTCATCACCAAACCTAACCCAACATAACCTTACCACCACCGAAATCAAAGAATTCGACATCGCCAAAAAATCCACAAAACGTGCTTTTCTCACTAAATTTAACCCAACCTTACCTCACCATCACCGAAATCAAAGAATTGGACATTGCCAAAATATCCACAAAACGTGCTTTCCTCACCAAACCTAACCCAACATAACCTTACCACCACCGAAATCAAAGAATTCGACATTCCCAAAATATCCACAAAACGTTCTTACCCCACAAAACCTAACCCAACCTAACCTAACCAACACCGAAATCAAAGAATCCGACATTGCCAAAATATCCACAAAACGTGCTTTCCTCACCATACCAAACCCAACCAAACCTTACCAACACGAAAATCAAAGAATTCGACATCGCCAAAAAATCCAAAAAACGTACTTTCATCACTATATTTAACCCAACCTTACCTCACCACCACCGAAATCAAAGAATTCGACATTGCCAAAATATCCAAAAAACGTGCAAACCTCACCAAACCTAACCCAACCTAACCTAACCATCACCGAAATGAAAGAATTCGACATTCCCAAAATATCCACAAAACGTTCTTACCCCACAAAACCTAACCCAACCTAACCTAACCAACACCGAAATCAAAGAATCCGACATTGCCAAAATATCCACAAAACGTGCTTTCCTCACCATACCAAACCCAACCTAACCTTACCACCACCGAAATAAAAGAATTCGACATTGCCAAAATATCCACAAAACGTGCTTTCCTCAATATACCTAACCCAACCTAACCTAACCATCACCGAAATCAATGAATTCGACATTGCGAAAATATACAAAAAACGTGCAAATCTCACCAAACCTAACCCATCCTAACCTAACCATCACCGAAATGAAAGAATTTTACATTTTCAAAATTTCCACAAAACGTGCTTTCCTCACTATATTTAACCCAACCTTACCTCACCATTACCGAAATCAAAGAATTCAAAATTGCCCAAATATCCAAAAACGTGCTTACCACACCATACCTAACCCAACCTAACATTACCATCACCGAAATCAAATAATTCGACATTCGCAAAATATCCACAAAACGTGCTTTCCTCAACATACCAAACCCAACCTAACCTTACCACCACCGAAATCAAAGAATTCGACATTGCCAAAATATATACAAAACGTGCTTTCCTCAATATACCTAACCCAACCTAACCTAACCATCAACGAAATCAATGAATTCGACATTGCAAAAATATACAAAAAACGTGCAAATCTCACCAAACCTAACCCATCCTAACCTTAACATCACCGAAATGAAAGAATTCTACATCGCCAAAATATCCACAAAACGTGCTTTCCTCACCATACCTAACCCAACCTTACCTCACCATCACCGAAATCAAAGAATTGGACATTGCCCAAATATCCACAAAACGTGCTTTCCTCACCATACCAAACCAAACCTAACCTTACAACCACCGAAATCAAAGAATTCGACATCGCCAAAAAATCCACAAAACGTGCTTTCCTCACTATATTTAACCCAACCTTACCTCACCATCACCGAAATCAAAGAATTGGACATTGCCAAAATATCCACAAAACGTGCTTTCCTCACCAAACCTAACCCAACATAACCTTACCACCACCGAAATCAAAGAATTCGACATTGCCAAAATATCCACAAAACGTGCTTTCCTCACCATACCAAACCCAACCTAACCTTACCACCACCGAAATCAAAGAATTCGACATTGCCAAAATATATACAAAACGTGCTTTCCTCACCATACCTAACCCAACATAACCTTACCACCACCGAAATCAAAGAATTCGACATTGCCAAAATATCCAAAAAACGTGCAAACCTCACCAAACCTAACCCAACCTAACCTAACTATCGCCGAAATCAAAGAATTTGACATCGACAAAATATCCACAAAACGTGCTTTCTTCACTATATTTAACCCAACCTTACCTCACCATCACTGAAAACAAAGAATTCGACATTGCCAAAATATCCACAAAACGTGCTTTCTTCACTATATTTAACACAACCTAACCTAACCATCACCGAAATCAAAGAATTCGACATTGCCAAACTATCTACAAAACGTTCTTACCCCACAAAACCTAACCCAACCTAACCTTACCATCACCGAAATGAAAGAATTCGACATTGCCAAAATATCCAAAAAACGTGCAAACCTCACCAAACCTAACCCAACCTAACCTAACTATCGCCGAAATCAAAGAATTCGACATCGACAAAATATCCACAAAACGTGCTTTTTCACTATATTTAACCCAACCTTACCTCACCATCACTGAAATCAAAGAATTCGACATTGCCAAAATATCCACAAAACGTGCTTACCCCACCTTATCTAACCCAACCTTACCTAACCAACACCGAAATCAAAGAATTCGACATTGCCAAAATATCCACAAAACGTGCAATTTCACCAAACCTAACCCAACCTAACCTAACCATCGCTGAAATCAAAGAATTCGACACCGGCAAAATATCCACAAAACGTGCTTTCTTCACTATATTTAACCCATCCTAACCTAACCATCACCGAAATCAAAGAATTCGACATTGCCAAAATATCCACCAAACGTGCTTTCCTCACCATACCTAACCCAACATAACCTAACCATCACCGAAATCAAAGAATTTGACATTGCCAAAATATCCACAAAACGTGCTCTCCTCACCATACCTAACCCAACCTAACCTAACTATTACCGAAATCAATGAATTCGACATTGCATAAATATCCAAAAAACGTGCAAACCTCACCAAACCTAACCCAACCTAACCTAACTATCGCCGAAATCAAAGAATTCGACATCGACAAAATATCCACAAAACGTGCTTTCTTCACTATATTTAACCTAACCTTACCTCACCATCACTGAAATCAAAGAATTCGACATTGCGAAAATATCCACAAAACGTGCTTTCCTCACCATACCAAACCAAACCTAACCTTACAACGACCGAAATCAAAGAATTCGACATCGCCAAAATATCCACAAAACGTGCTTACCTCACTATATTTAACCCAACCTTACCTCACCATCACCGAAATCAAAGAATTGGACATTGCCCAAATATCCACAAAACGTGCTTTCCTCACCATACCAAACCAAACCTAACCTTACAACCACCGAAATCAAAGAATTCGACATCGCCAAAAAATCCACAAAACGTGCTTTCCTCACTATATTTAACCCAACCTTACCTCACCATCACCGAAATCAAAGAATTGGACATTGCGAAAATATCCACAAAACGTGCTTTCCTCACCAAACCTAACCCAACATAACCTTACCACCACCGAAATCAAAGAATTCGACATTGCCAAAATATCCAAAAAACGTGCAAACCTCACCAAACCTAACCCAACCTAACCTAACCATCACCGAAATGAAAGAATTCGACATCGCCAAAATATCCACAAAACGTGCTTTCCGCACTATATTTAACCCAACCTTACCTCACCATCACCGAAATCAAAGAATTCGACATTGCCAAAATATCCACAAAACGTGCTTTCATCACCAAACCTAACCCAACATAACCTTACCACCACCGAAATCAAAGAATTCGACATCGCCAAAAAATCCACAAAACGTGCTTTTCTCACTAAATTTAACCCAACCTTACCTCACCATCACCGAAATCAAAGAATTGGACATTGCCAAAATATCCACAAAACGTGCTTTCCTCACCAAACCTAACCCAACATAACCTTACCACCACCGAAATCAAAGAATTCGACATTCCCAAAATATCCACAAAACGTTCTTACCCCACAAAACCTAACCCAACCTAACCTAACCAACACCGAAATCAAAGAATCCGACATTGCCAAAATATCCACAAAACGTGCTTTCCTCACCATACCAAACCCAACCTAACCTTACCACCACCGAAATAAAAGAATTCGACATTGCCAAAATATCCACAAAACGTGCTTTCCTCAATATACCTAACCCAACCTAACCTAACCATCACCGAAATCAATGAATTCGACATTGCGAAAATATACAAAAAACGTGCAAATCTCACCAAACCTAACCCATCCTAACCTAACCATCACCGAAATGAAAGAATTTTACATTTTCAAAATTTCCACAAAACGTGCTTTCCTCACTATATTTAACCCAACCTTACCTCACCATTACCGAAATCAAAGAATTCAAAATTGCCCAAATATCCAAAAACGTGCTTACCACACCATACCTAACCCAACCTAACATTACCATCACCGAAATCAAATAATTCGACATTCGCAAAATATCCACAAAACGTGCTTTCCTCAACATACCAAACCCAACCTAACCTTACCACCACCGAAATCAAAGAATTTGACATCGCCAAAAAATCCACAAAACGTGCTTTCCTCACTATATTTAACCCAACCTTACCTCACCATCACCGAAATCAAAGAATTGGACATTGCCAAATTATCCACAAAACGTGCTTTCCTCACCATACCTGACCCAACCTTACCTTACCATCACCGAAATCAATGAATTCGACATTGCAAAAATATACAAAAAACGTGCAAATCTCACCAAACCTAACCCATCCTAACCTTAACATCACCGAAATGAAAGAATTCTACATCGCCAAAATATCCACAAAACGTGCTTTCCTCACTATATTTATTCCAACCTTACCTCACCATCACCGAAATCAAAGAATTCGACATTGCCAAAATATCCACAAAACGTGCTTTCCTCACCATACCTAACCCAACCTAACCTAACCATCACCGAAATCAATGAATTCGACATTGCAAAATTATACAAAAAACGTGCAAACCTCACCAAACCTAACCCAACCTAACCTAACCATCACCGAAATGAAAGAATTGGACATCGCCAAAATATCCACAAAACGTGCTTACCCCACCATACCTAACCCAACCTAACCTAACCATCACCGAAATCAAAGAATTCGACATTCCCAAAATATCCACAAAACGTTCTTACCCCACAAAACCTAACCCAACCTAACCTAACCAACACCGAAATCAAAGAATCCGACATTGCCAAAATATCCACAAAACGTGCTTTCCTCACCATACCAAACCCAACCTAACCTTACCACCACCGAAATCAAAGAATTCGACATTGCCAAAATATCCACAAAACGTGCTTTCCTCAATATACCTAACCCAATCTAACCTAACCATCACCGAAATCAATGAATTCGACATTGCAAAAATATACAAAAAACGTGCAAATCTCACCAAACCTAACCCATCCTAACCTAACCATCACCGAAATGAAAGAATTCTACATCTTCAAAATTTCCACAAAACGTGCTTTCCTCACTATATTTAACCCAACCTTACCTCACCATTACCGAAATCAAAGAATTCAAAATTGCCCAAATATCCAAAAAACGTGCTTACCACACCTTTACTAACCCAACCTAACATTACCATCACCGAAATCTCATAATTCGACATTCGCAAAATATCCGAAAAACATGCTTTCCTCAACATACCAAACCCAACCTAACCTTACCACCACCGAATTCAAAGAATTTGACATCGCCAAAAAATCCACAAAACGTGCTTTCCTCACTATATTTAACCCAACCTTACCTCACCATCACCGAAATCAAAGAATTGGACATTGCCAAAATATCCACAAAACGTGCTTTCCTTACCATACCTGACCCAACCTAACCTAACCATCACCCAAATTAATGAATTCGACATTGCAAAAATATACAAAAAACGTGCAAATCTCGTCAAACCTAACCCATCCTAACCTTAACATCACCGAAATGAAAGAATTCCACACCGCCAAAATATCCACAAAACGTGCTTTCCTCACTATATTTATTCCAACCTTACCTCACCATCACCGAAATCAAAGAATTCGACATTGCCAAAATATCCACAAAACGTGCTTTCCTCACCATACCTAACCCAACCTAACCTAACCATCACCGAAATCAATGAATTCGACATTGCAAAATTATACAAAAAACGTGCAAACCTCACCAAACCTAACCCAACCTAACCTAACCATCACCGAAATGAAAGAATTGGACATTGCCAAAATATCCACAAAACGTGCTTTCCTCACTTTATTTAACCCAACCTTACCTCACTATCACCGAAATCAAAGAATCCGACATTGCCAAAATATCCACAAAACGTGCTTTCCTCACCATACCAAACCCAACCTAACCTTACCACCACCGAAATCAATGAATTCGACATTGCAAAAATATACAAAAAACGTGCAAACCTCACCAAACCTAACCCAACCTAACCTAACCATCAACGAAATGAAAGAATTCGACATCGCCAAAATATCCACAAAACGTTCTTACCCCACAAAACCTTACCCAACCTAACCTAACCAACACCGAAATCAAAGAATCCGACATTGCCAAAATATCCACAAAACGTGTTTTCCTCACCATACCAAACCCAACCTAACCTTACCACCACCGAAATCAAAGAATTCGACATTGACAAAATATCCACAAAAGTGGATTCCTCACCATATCTAACCCATTCTATCCTAACCAGCACCGAAATCAAAGAATTCGACATTGCTTAAATATCCACAAAACGTGCTTTTCTCACCATACCTAACCCAACCTAACCTATCCATCACCGAAACCAAAGAATTCGACATGCCAAAATATCCACAAAACGTGCTAACCTCACCATACCTAACCTTATCTAACCGAACCATCACCGAAATCAAAGAATTCGACATTGCCAAAATATCAAAAAAACGTGCAAACCTCACCAAACCTAACCCAACCTAACCTTACTATCGCCGAAATCAAAAAATTCGACATCGACAAAATATCCACAAAACGTGCTTTCTTCACTATATTTAACCCAACCTTACCTCACCATCACTGAAATCAAAGAATTCGACATTGCCAAAATATCCACAAAACGTGCTTTCCTTACCATACCAAACCAAACCTAACCTTATAACCACCGAAATCAAAGAATTCGACATCGCCAAAATATCCACAAAACGTGCTTACCTCACTATATTTAACCCAACCTTACCTCACCATCACCGAAATCAAAGAATTGGACATTGCCCAAATATCCACAAAACGTGCTTTCCTCACCATACCTAACCCAACCTTACCTCACCATCACCGAAATCAAAGAATTCGACATTGCCAAAATATCCACAAAACGTGCTTTCCTCACCATATCTAACCCAACCTAACCTAACCATCACCGAAATCAAAGAATTCGACATTCCCAAAATATCCACAAAACGTTCTTACCCCACAAAACCTAACCCAACCTAACCTAACCAACACCGAAATCAAAGAATCCGACATTGCCAAAATATCCACAAAACGTGCTTTCCTCACCATACCAAACCCAACCTAACCTTACCACCACCGAAATCAAAGAATTCGACATTGCCAAAATATCCACAAAACGTGCTTTCCTCAATATACCTAACCCAACCTAACCTAACCATCACCGAAATCAATGAATTCGACATTGCAAAAATATACAAAAAACGTGCAAATCTCACCAAACCTAACCCATCCTATCCTAACCATCACCGAAATGAAAGAATTTTACATTTTCAAAATTTCCACAAAACGTGCTTTCCTCACTATATTTAACCCAACCTTACCTCACCATTACCGAAATCAAAGAATTCAAAATTGCCCAAATATCCAAAAACGTGCTTACCACACCATACCTAACCCAACCTAACATTACCATCACCGAAATCAAATAATTCGACATTCGCAAAATATCCACAAAACGTGCTTTCCTCAACATACCAAACCCAACCTAACCTTACCACCACCGAAATCAAAGAATTTGACATCGCCAAAAAATCCACAAAACGTGCTTTCCTCACTATATTTAACCCAACCTTACCTCACCATCACCGAAATCAAAGAATTGGACATTGCCAAATTATCCACAAAACGTGCTTTCCTCACCATACCTGACCCAACCTTACCTTACCATCACCGAAATCAATGAATTCGACATTGCAAAAATATACAAAAAACGTGCAAATCTCACCAAACCTAACCCATCCTAACCTTAACATCACCGAAATGAAAGAATTCTACATCGCCAAAATATCCACAAAACGTGCTTTCCTCACTATATTTATTCCAACCTTACCTCACCATCACCGAAATCAAAGAATTCGACATTGCCAAAATATCCACAAAACGTGCTTTCCTCACCATACCTAACCCAACCTAACCTAACCATCACCGAAATCAATGAATTTTGACATTGCAAAATTATACAAAAAACGTGCAAACCTCACCAAACCTAACCCAACCTAACCTAACCATCACCGAAATGAAAGAATTGGACATCGCCAAAATATCCACAAAACGTGCTTACCCCACCATACCTAACCCAACCTAACCTAACCATCACCGAAATCAAAGAATTCGACATTCCCAAAATATCCACAAAACGTTCTTACCCCACAAAACCTAACCCAACCTAACCTAACCAACACCGAAATCAAAGAATCCGACATTGCCAAAATATCCACAAAACGTGCTTTCCTCACCATACCAAACCCAACCTAACCTTACCACCACCGAAATCAAAGAATTCGACATTGCCAAAATATCCACAAAACGTGCTTTCCTCACCATACCTAACCCAACCTAACCTAACCATCACCGAAATCAATGAATTCGACATTGCAAAATTATACAAAAAACGTGCAAACCTCACCAAACCTAACCCAACCTAACCTAACCATCACCGAAATGAAAGAATTGGACATCGCCAAAATATCCACAAAACGTGCTTTCCTCACTTTATTTAACCCAACCTTACCTCTCTATCACCGAAATCAAAGAATCCGACATTGCCAAAATATCCACAAAACGTGCTTTCCTCACCATACCAAACCCAACCTAACCTTACCACCACCGAAATCAATGAATTCGACATTGCAAAAATATACAAAAAACGTGCAAACCTCACCAAACCTAACCCAACCTAACCTAACCATCAACGAAATGAAAGAATTCGACATCGCCAAAATATCCACAAAACGTTCTTACCCCACAAAACCTTACCCAACCTAACCTAACCAACACCGAAATCAAAGAATCCGACATTGCCAAAATATCCACAAAACGTGTTTTCCTCACCATACCAAACCCAACCTAACCTTACCACCACCGAAATCAAAGAATTCGACATTGACAAAATATCCACAAAACGTGGATTCCTCACCATATCTAACCCATTCTATCCTAACCAGCACCGAAATCAAAGAATTCGACATTGCTTAAATATCCACAAAACGTGCTTTTCTCACCATACCTAACCTAACCTAACCTATCCATCACCGAAACCAAAGAATTCGACATGCCAAAATATCCACAAAACGTGCTAACCTCACCATACCTAACCTTATCTAACCGAACCATCACCGAAATCAAAGAATTCGACATTGCCAAAATATCAAAAAAACGTGCAAACCTCACCAAACCTAGCCCAACCTAACCTTACTATCGCCGAAATCAAAAAATTCGACATCGACAAAATATCCACAAAACGTGCTTTCTTCACTATATTTAACCCAACCTTACCTCACCATCACTGAAATCAAAGAATTCGACATTGCCAAAATATCCACAAAACGTGCTTTCCTTACCATACCAAACCAAACCTAACCTTACAACCACCGAAATCAAAGAATTCGACATCGCCAAAATATCCACAAAACGTGCTTACCTCACTGGATTTAACCCAACCTTACCTCACCATCACCGAAATCAAAGAATTGGACATTGCCCAAATATCCACAAAACGTGCTTTCCTCACCATACCTAACCCAACCTTACCTCACCATCACCGAAATCAAAGAATTCGACATTGCCAAAATATCCACAAAACGTGCTTTCCTCACCATATCTAACCCAACCTAACCTTACCATCACCGAAATCAAAGAATTCGATATTGCCAATATATCCAAAAAACGTTCTTACCACATAAAACCCAACCCAACCTAACCTAACCATCACCGAAAACAAAGAATTGGACATTGCTTAAATATCCACAAAACGTGCGTTCCTCACCATACCTAACCCAACCTTACCTCACCATCACCGAAATCAAAGAATTCGACATTGCCAAAATATCCACAAAACGTGCTTTCCTCACCATATCTAACCCAACCTAACCTAACCATCACCGAAATCAAAGAATTCGATATTGCCAATATATCCAAAAAACGTTCTTACCACACAAAACCCAACCCAACCTAACCTAACCATCACCGAAATCAAAGAATTCGACATTGCCAAAATATCCACAAAACGTGCTTACCCCACCATATCTAACCCAACCTTACCTAACCAACACCGAAATCAAAGAATTCGACATTGCCAAAATATCCACAAAACGTGCAATTTCACCAAACCTAACCCAACCTAACCTAACCATCGCTGAAATCAAAGAATTCGACACCGCCAAAATATCCACAAAACGTGCTTTCTTCACTATATTTAACCCATCCTAACCTAACCATCACCGAAATCAAAGAATTCGACATTGCCAAAATATCTACAAAACGTGCTTTCCTCACCATACCTAACCCAACATAACCTTACCACCACCGAAATCAAAGAATTCGACATCGACAAAATATCCACAAATGTGCTTTCTTCACTATATTTAACCCAACCTTACCTCACCATCACTGAAATCAAAGAATTCGACATTGCCAAAATATCCACAAAACGTGCTATCCTCACCATACCAAACCAAACCTAACCTTACAACCACCGAAATCAAAGAATTCGACATCGCCAAAATATCCACAAAACGTGCTTACCTCACTATATTTAACCTAACCTTACCTCACCATCACCGAAATCAAAGAATTGGACATTGCCCAAATATCCACAAAACGTGCTTTCCTCACCATACCTAACCCAACCTTACCTCACCATCACCGAAATCAAAGAATTCGACATTGCCAAAATATCCACAAAACGTGCTTTCCTCACCATATCTAACCCAACCTAACCTTACCATCACCGAAATCAATGAATTCGACATTGCAAAAATATACAAAAAACGTGCAAACCTCACCAAACCTAACCCAACCTAACCTAACCATCAACGAAATGAAAGAATTCGACATCGCTAAAATATCCACAAAACGTTCTTACCCCACAAAACCTTACCCAACCTAACCTAACCAACACCGAAATCAAAGAATCCGACATTGCCAAAATATCCACAAAACGTGTTTTCCTCACCATACCAAACCCAACCTAACCTTACCACCACCGAAATCAAAGAATTCGACATTGCCAAAATATCCACAAAACGTGCTTTCCTCACCATACCTAACCCAACCTAACCTATCCATCACCGAAACCAAAGAATTCGACATGCCAAAATATCCACAAAACGTGCTAACCTCACCATACTTAACCTTATCTAACCTAACCATCACCGAAATCAAAGAATTCGACATTGCCAAAATATCCAAAAAACGTGCAAACCTCACCAAACCTAACCCAACCTAACCTAACTATCGCCGAAATCAAAGAATTCGACATCGACAAAATATCCACAAAACGTGCTTTCTTCACTATATTTAACCCAACCTTACCTCACCATCACTGAAATCAAAGAATTCGACATTGCCAAAATATCCACAAAACGTGCTTTCCTTACCATACCAAACCAAACCTAACCTTACAACCACCGTAATCAAAGAATTCGACATCGCCAAAATATCCACAAAACGTGCTTACCTCACTATATATAACCCAACCTTACCTCACCATCACCGAAATCAAAGAATTGGACATTGCCCAAATATCCACAAAACGTGCTTTCCTCACCATACCTAACCCAACCTTACCTCACCATTACCGAAATCAAAGAATTCGACATTGCCAAAATATCCACAAAACGTGCTTTCCTCACCATATCTAACCCAACCTAACCTTACCATCACCGAAATCAATGAATTCGACATTGCAAAAATATACAAAAAACGTGCAAACCTCACCAAACCTAACCCAACCTAACCTTACCATCACCGAAATCAAAGAATTCAACATTGCCAAAATATCCACAAAACGTGTTTTTCCTCACCATACCTAACCCAACCTAACCTAACCATCACCGAAATCAAAGAATTCGATATTGCCAATATATCCAAAAAACGTTCTTACCACACAAAACCCAACCCAACCTAACCTAACCATCACCAAAATCAAAGAATTCGACATTGCCAAAATATCCACAAAACGTGCTTACCCCACCATATCTAACCCAACCTTACCTAACCAACACCGAAATCAAAGAATTCGACATTGCCAAAATATCCACAAAACGTGCAATTTCACCAAACCTAACCCAACCTAACCTAACCATCGCTGAAATCAAAGAATTCGACACCGCCAAAATATCCACAAAACGTGCTTTCTTCACTATATTTTTCCCATCCTAACCTAACCATCACCGAAATCAAAGAATTCGACATTGCCAAAATATCTACAAAACGTGCTTTCCTCACCATACCTAACCCAACATAACCTTACCACCACCGAAATCAAAGAATTCGACATCGACAAAATATCCACAAAACGTGCTTTCTTCACTTTATTTAACCCAACCTTACCTCACCATCACTGAAATCAAAGAATTCGACATTGCCAAAATATCCACAAAACGTGCTTTCCTCACCATACTAAACCAAACCTAACCTTACAACCACCGAAATCAAAGAATTCGACATCGCCAAAATATCCACAAAACGTGCTTACCTCACTATATTTAACCTAACCTTACCTCACCATCACCGAAATCAAAGAATTGGACATTGCCCAAATATCCACAAAACGTGCTTTCCTCACCATACCTAACCCAACCTTACCTCACCATCACCGAAATCAAAGAATTCGACATTGCCAAAATATCCACAAAACGTGCTTTCCTCACCATATCTAACCCAACCTAACCTTACCATCACCGAAATCAATGAATTCGACATTGCAAAAATATACAAAAAACGTGCAAACCTCACCAAACCTAACCCAACCTAACCTTACCATCACCGAAATCAAAGAATTCAACATTGCCAAAATATCCACAAAACGTGTTTTTCCTCACCATACCTAACCCAACCTAACCTAACCATCACCGAAATCAAAGAATTCGATATTGCCAATATATCCAAAAAACGTTCTTACCACACAAAACCCAACCCATCCTAACCTAACCATCACCGAAATCAAAGAATTCGACATTGCCAAAATATCCACAAAACGTGCTTACCCCACCATATCTAACCCAACCTTACCTAACCAACACCGAAATCAAAGAATTCGACATTGCCAAAATATCCACAAAACGTGCAATTTCACCAAACCTAACCCAACCTAACCTAACCATCGCTGAAATCAAAGAATTCGACACCGCCAAAATATCCACAAAACGTGCTTTCTTCACTATATTTAAACCATCCTAACCTAACCAGCACCGAAATCAAAGAATTCGACATTGCCAAAATATCCACAAAACGTGCTTTCCTCACCATACCTAACCCAACCTTACCTCACCATCACCGAAATCAAAGAATTCGACATTGCCAAAATATCCACAAAACGTGCTTTCCTCACCATATCTAACCCAACCCAACCTTACCATCACCGAAATCAAAGAATTCGATATTGCCAATATATCCAAAAAACGTTCTTACCACACAAAACCCAACCCAACCTAACCTAACCATCACCGAAAACAAAGAATTGGACATTGCCCAAATATCCACAAAACGTGCTTTCCTCACCATACCTAACCCAACCTTACCTCAGCATCACCGAAATCAAAGAATTCGACATTGCCAAAATATCCACAAAACGTGCTTTCCTCACCATATCTAACCCAACCTAACCTAACCATCACCGAAATCAAAGAATTCGATATTGCCAATATATCCAAAAAACGTTCTTACCACACAAAACCCAACCCATCCTAACCTAACCATCACCGAAATCAAAGAATTCGACATTGCCAAAATATCCACAAAACGTGCAATTTCACCAAACCTAACCCAACCTAACCTAACCATCGCTGAAATCAAAGAATTCGACACCGCCAAAATATCCACAAAACGTGCTTTCTTCACTATATTTAACCCATCCTAACCTAACCATCACCGAAATCAAAGAATTCGACATTGCCAAAATATCTACAAAACGTGCTTTCCTCACCATACCTAACCCAACATAACCTTACCACCACCGAAATCAAAGAATTTGACATCGACAAAATATCCACAAAACGTGCTTTCTTCACTATATTTAACCCAACCTTACCTCACCATCACTGAAATCAAAGAATTTGACATTGCCAAAATATCCACAAAACGTGCTCTCCTCACCATACCTAACCCAACCTAACCTAACCATTACCGAAATCAATGAATTCGACATTGCATAATTATACAAAAAACGTGCAAACCTCACCAAACCTAACCCAACCCAACCTTACCATCACCGAAATGAAAGAATTCGACATCGCCAAAATATCCACAAAACGTGCTTTCCTCACTATATTCAACCCAACCTTACCTCACCATCACCGAAATCAAAGAATTGGACATTGCCAAAATATCTACAAAACGTGCTTTCCTCACCATACCTAACCCAACATAACCTTACCACCACTGAAATCAAAGAATTCGACATTGCCAAAATATCCAAAAAACGTGCAAACCTCACCAAACCTAACCCAACCTAACCTAACTATCGCCGAAATCAAAGAATTCGACATCGACAAAATATCCACAAAACGTGCTTTCTTCACTATATTTAACCCAACCTTACCTCACCATCACTGAAATCAAAGAATTCGACATTGCCAAAATATCCACAAAACGTCCTTTCCTCACCATACCAAACCAAACCTAACCTTACAACCACCGAAATCAAAGAATTCGACATCGCCAAAATATCCACAAAACGTGCTTACCTCACTATATTTAACCTAACCTTACCTCACCATTACCGAAATCAAAGAATTGGACATTTCCCAAATATCCACAAAACGTGCTGTCCTCACCATACCTAACCCAACCTTACCTCACCATCACCGAAATCAAAGAATTCGACATTGCCAAAATATCCACAAAACGTGCTTTCCTCACCATACCAAACCAAACCTAACCTTACCATCACCGAAATCAATGAATTCGACATTGCAAAAATATACAAAAAACGTGCAAACCTCACCAAACCTAACCCAACCTAACCTAACCATCAACGAAATGAAAGAATTCGACATCGCCAAAATATCCACAAAACGTTCTTACCCCACAAAACCTTACCCAACCTAACCTAACCAACACCGAAATCAAAGAATCCGACATTGCCAAAATATCCACAAAACGTGTTTTCCTCACCATACCAAACCCAACCTAACCTTACCACCACCGAAATCAAAGAATTCGACATTGCCAAAATATCCACAAAACGTGCAATTTCACCAAACCTAACCCAACCTAACCTAACTATCGCCGAAATCAAAGAATTCGACATCGACAAAATATCCACAAAACGTGCTTTCTTCACTATATTTAACCCAACCTTACCTCACCATCACTGAAATCAAAGAATTCGACATCGCCAAAATATCCACAAAACGTGCTTTCCTTACCATACCAAACCAAACCTAACCTTACAACCACCGAAATCAAAGAATTCGACAACCCCAAAATATCCACAAAACGTGCTTACCTCACTATATTTAACCCAACCTTACCTCACCATAACCGAAATCAAAGAATTGGACATTGCCCAAATATCCACAAAACGTGCTTTCCTCACCATACCTAACCCAACCTTACCTCACTATCACCGAAATCAAAGAATTCAACATTGCCAAAATATCCACAAAACGTGCTTTCCTCACCATATCTAACTACCTAACCTTACCATCACCGAAATCAATGAATTCGACATTGCAAAAATATACAAAAAACGTGCAAACCTCACCAAACCTAACCCAACCTAACCTAACCATCAACGAAATGAAAGAATTCGACATCGCCAAAATATCCACAAAACGTTCTTACCCCACAAAACCTTACCCAACCTAACCTAACCAACACCGAAATCAAAGAATCCGACATTGCCAAAATATCCACAAAACGTGTTTTCCTCACCATACCAAACCCAACCTAACCTTACCACCACCGAAATCAAAGAATTCGACATTGCCAAAATATCCACAAAACGTGCTTTCCTTACCATACCTAACCCATCCTAACCTAACCAGCACCGAAATCAAAGAATTCGACATTGCTTAAATATCCACAAAACGTGCTTTTCTTACCAAACCTAACCCAACCTAACCTTTCCATCACCGAAACCAAAGAATTCGACATGCCAAAATATCCACAAAACGTGCTAACCTCACCATACCTAACCTTATCTAACCGAACCATCACCGAAATCAAAGAATTCGACATTGCCAAAATATCAAAAAAACGTGCAAACCTCACCAAACCTAACCCAACCTAACCTTACTATCGCCGAAATCAAAAAATTCGACATCGACAAAATATCCACAAAACGTGCTTTCTTCACTATATTTAACCCAACCTTACCTCACCATCACTGAAATCAAAGAATTCGACATTGCCAAAATATCCACAAAACGTGCTTTCCTTACCATACCAAACCAAACCTAACCTTATAACCACCGAAATCAAAGAATTCGACATCGCCAAAATATCCACAAAACGTGCTTACCTCACTATATTTAACCCAACCTTACCTCACCATCACCGAAATCAAAGAATTGGACATTGCCCAAATATCCACAAAACGTGCTTTCCTCACCATACCTAACCCAACCTTACCTCACCATCACCGAAATCAAAGAATTCGACATTGCCAAAATATCCACAAAACGTGCTTTCCTCACCATATCTAACCCAACCTAACCTAACCATCACCGAAATCAAAGAATTCGACATTCCCAAAATATCCACAAAACGTTCTTACCCCACAAAACCTAACCCAACCTAACCTAACCAACACCGAAATCAAAGAATCCGACATTGCCAAAATATCCACAAAACGTGCTTTCCTCACCATACCAAACCCAACCTAACCTTACCACCACCGAAATCAAAGAATTCGACATTGCCAAAATATCCACAAAACGTGCTTTCCTCAATATACCTAACCCAACCTAACCTAACCATCACCGAAATCAATGAATTCGACATTGCAAAAATATACAAAAAACGTGCAAATCTCACCAAACCTAACCCATCCTATCCTAACCATCACCGAAATGAAAGAATTTTACATTTTCAAAATTTCCACAAAACGTGCTTTCCTCACTATATTTAACCCAACCTTACCTCACCATTACCGAAATCAAAGAATTCAAAATTGCCCAAATATCCAAAAACGTGCTTACCACACCATACCTAACCCAACCTAACATTACCATCACCGAAATCAAATAATTCGACATTCGCAAAATATCCACAAAACGTGCTTTCCTCAACATACCAAACCCAACCTAACCTTACCACCACCGAAATCAAAGAATTTGACATCGCCAAAAAATCCACAAAACGTGCTTTCCTCACTATATTTAACCCAACCTTACCTCACCATCACCGAAATCAAAGAATTGGACATTGCCAAATTATCCACAAAACGTGCTTTCCTCACCATACCTGACCCAACCTTACCTTACCATCACCGAAATCAATGAATTCGACATTGCAAAAATATACAAAAAACGTGCAAATCTCACCAAACCTAACCCATCCTAACCTTAACATCACCGAAATGAAAGAATTCTACATCGCCAAAATATCCACAAAACGTGCTTTCCTCACTATATTTATTCCAACCTTACCTCACCATCACCGAAATCAAAGAATTCGACATTGCCAAAATATCCACAAAACGTGCTTTCCTCACCATACCTAACCCAACCTAACCTAACCATCACCGAAATCAATGAATTTTGACATTGCAAAATTATACAAAAAACGTGCAAACCTCACCAAACCTAACCCAACCTAACCTAACCATCACCGAAATGAAAGAATTGGACATCGCCAAAATATCCACAAAACGTGCTTACCCCACCATACCTAACCCAACCTAACCTAACCATCACCGAAATCAAAGAATTCGACATTCCCAAAATATCCACAAAACGTTCTTACCCCACAAAACCTAACCCAACCTAACCTAACCAACACCGAAATCAAAGAATCCGACATTGCCAAAATATCCACAAAACGTGCTTTCCTCACCATACCAAACCCAACCTAACCTTACCACCACCGAAATCAAAGAATTCGACATTGCCAAAATATCCACAAAACGTGCTTTCCTCACCATACCTAACCCAACCTAACCTAACCATCACCGAAATCAATGAATTCGACATTGCAAAATTATACAAAAAACGTGCAAACCTCACCAAACCTAACCCAACCTAACCTAACCATCACCGAAATGAAAGAATTGGACATCGCCAAAATATCCACAAAACGTGCTTTCCTCACTTTATTTAACCCAACCTTACCTCTCTATCACCGAAATCAAAGAATCCGACATTGCCAAAATATCCACAAAACGTGCTTTCCTCACCATACCAAACCCAACCTAACCTTACCACCACCGAAATCAATGAATTCGACATTGCAAAAATATACAAAAAACGTGCAAACCTCACCAAACCTAACCCAACCTAACCTAACCATCAACGAAATGAAAGAATTCGACATCGCCAAAATATCCACAAAACGTTCTTACCCCACAAAACCTTACCCAACCTAACCTAACCAACACCGAAATCAAAGAATCCGACATTGCCAAAATATCCACAAAACGTGTTTTCCTCACCATACCAAACCCAACCTAACCTTACCACCACCGAAATCAAAGAATTCGACATTGACAAAATATCCACAAAACGTGGATTCCTCACCATATCTAACCCATTCTATCCTAACCAGCACCGAAATCAAAGAATTCGACATTGCTTAAATATCCACAAAACGTGCTTTTCTCACCATACCTAACCTAACCTAACCTATCCATCACCGAAACCAAAGAATTCGACATGCCAAAATATCCACAAAACGTGCTAACCTCACCATACCTAACCTTATCTAACCGAACCATCACCGAAATCAAAGAATTCGACATTGCCAAAATATCAAAAAAACGTGCAAACCTCACCAAACCTAACCCAACCTAACCTTACTATCGCCGAAATCAAAAAATTCGACATCGACAAAATATCCACAAAACGTGCTTTCTTCACTATATTTAACCCAACCTTACCTCACCATCACTGAAATCAAAGAATTCGACATTGCCAAAATATCCACAAAACGTGCTTTCCTTACCATACCAAACCAAACCTAACCTTACAACCACCGAAATCAAAGAATTCGACATCGCCAAAATATCCACAAAACGTGCTTACCTCACTGGATTTAACCCAACCTTACCTCACCATCACCGAAATCAAAGAATTGGACATTGCCCAAATATCCACAAAACGTGCTTTCCTCACCATACCTAACCCAACCTTACCTCACCATCACCGAAATCAAAGAATTCGACATTGCCAAAATATCCACAAAACGTGCTTTCCTCACCATATCTAACCCAACCTAACCTTACCATCACCGAAATCAAAGAATTCGATATTGCCAATATATCCAAAAAACGTTCTTACCACATAAAACCCAACCCAACCTAACCTAACCATCACCGAAAACAAAGAATTGGACATTGCTTAAATATCCACAAAACGTGCGTTCCTCACCATACCTAACCCAACCTTACCTCACCATCACCGAAATCAAAGAATTCGACATTGCCAAAATATCCACAAAACGTGCTTTCCTCACCATATCTAACCCAACCTAACCTAACCATCACCGAAATCAAAGAATTCGATATTGCCAATATATCCAAAAAACGTTCTTACCACACAAAACCCAACCCAACCTAACCTAACCATCACCGAAATCAAAGAATTCGACATTGCCAAAATATCCACAAAACGTGCTTACCCCACCATATCTAACCCAACCTTACCTAACCAACACCGAAATCAAAGAATTCGACATTGCCAAAATATCCACAAAACGTGCAATTTCACCAAACCTAACCCAACCTAACCTAACCATCGCTGAAATCAAAGAATTCGACACCGCCAAAATATCCACAAAACGTGCTTTCTTCACTATATTTAACCCATCCTAACCTAACCATCACCGAAATCAAAGAATTCGACATTGCCAAAATATCTACAAAACGTGCTTTCCTCACCATACCTAACCCAACATAACCTTACCACCACCGAAATCAAAGAATTCGACATCGACAAAATATCCACAAATGTGCTTTCTTCACTATATTTAACCCAACCTTACCTCACCATCACTGAAATCAAAGAATTCGACATTGCCAAAATATCCACAAAACGTGCTATCCTCACCATACCAAACCAAACCTAACCTTACAACCACCGAAATCAAAGAATTCGACATCGCCAAAATATCCACAAAACGTGCTTACCTCACTATATTTAACCTAACCTTACCTCACCATCACCGAAATCAAAGAATTGGACATTGCCCAAATATCCACAAAACGTGCTTTCCTCACCATACCTAACCCAACCTTACCTCACCATCACCGAAATCAAAGAATTCGACATTGCCAAAATATCCACAAAACGTGCTTTCCTCACCATATCTAACCCAACCTAACCTTACCATCACCGAAATCAATGAATTCGACATTGCAAAAATATACAAAAAACGTGCAAACCTCACCAAACCTAACCCAACCTAACCTAACCATCAACGAAATGAAAGAATTCGACATCGCTAAAATATCCACAAAACGTTCTTACCCCACAAAACCTTACCCAACCTAACCTAACCAACACCGAAATCAAAGAATCCGACATTGCCAAAATATCCACAAAACGTGTTTTCCTCACCATACCAAACCCAACCTAACCTTACCACCACCGAAATCAAAGAATTCGACATTGCCAAAATATCCACAAAACGTGCTTTCCTCACCATACCTAACCCAACCTAACCTATCCATCACCGAAACCAAAGAATTCGACATGCCAAAATATCCACAAAACGTGCTAACCTCACCATACTTAACCTTATCTAACCTAACCATCACCGAAATCAAAGAATTCGACATTGCCAAAATATCCAAAAAACGTGCAAACCTCACCAAACCTAACCCAACCTAACCTAACTATCGCCGAAATCAAAGAATTCGACATCGACAAAATATCCACAAAACGTGCTTTCTTCACTATATTTAACCCAACCTTACCTCACCATCACTGAAATCAAAGAATTCGACATTGCCAAAATATCCACAAAACGTGCTTTCCTTACCATACCAAACCAAACCTAACCTTACAACCACCGTAATCAAAGAATTCGACATCGCCAAAATATCCACAAAACGTGCTTACCTCACTATATATAACCCAACCTTACCTCACCATCACCGAAATCAAAGAATTGGACATTGCCCAAATATCCACAAAACGTGCTTTCCTCACCATACCTAACCCAACCTTACCTCACCATTACCGAAATCAAAGAATTCGACATTGCCAAAATATCCACAAAACGTGCTTTCCTCACCATATCTAACCCAACCTAACCTTACCATCACCGAAATCAATGAATTCGACATTGCAAAAATATACAAAAAACGTGCAAACCTCACCAAACCTAACCCAACCTAACCTTACCATCACCGAAATCAAAGAATTCAACATTGCCAAAATATCCACAAAACGTGTTTTTCCTCACCATACCTAACCCAACCTAACCTAACCATCACCGAAATCAAAGAATTCGATATTGCCAATATATCCAAAAAACGTTCTTACCACACAAAACCCAACCCAACCTAACCTAACCATCACCAAAATCAAAGAATTCGACATTGCCAAAATATCCACAAAACGTGCTTACCCCACCATATCTAACCCAACCTTACCTAACCAACACCGAAATCAAAGAATTCGACATTGCCAAAATATCCACAAAACGTGCAATTTCACCAAACCTAACCCAACCTAACCTAACCATCGCTGAAATCAAAGAATTCGACACCGCCAAAATATCCACAAAACGTGCTTTCTTCACTATATTTTTCCCATCCTAACCTAACCATCACCGAAATCAAAGAATTCGACATTGCCAAAATATCTACAAAACGTGCTTTCCTCACCATACCTAACCCAACATAACCTTACCACCACCGAAATCAAAGAATTCGACATCGACAAAATATCCACAAAACGTGCTTTCTTCACTTTATTTAACCCAACCTTACCTCACCATCACTGAAATCAAAGAATTCGACATTGCCAAAATATCCACAAAACGTGCTTTCCTCACCATACTAAACCAAACCTAACCTTACAACCACCGAAATCAAAGAATTCGACATCGCCAAAATATCCACAAAACGTGCTTACCTCACTATATTTAACCTAACCTTACCTCACCATCACCGAAATCAAAGAATTGGACATTGCCCAAATATCCACAAAACGTGCTTTCCTCACCATACCTAACCCAACCTTACCTCACCATCACCGAAATCAAAGAATTCGACATTGCCAAAATATCCACAAAACGTGCTTTCCTCACCATATCTAACCCAACCTAACCTTACCATCACCGAAATCAATGAATTCGACATTGCAAAAATATACAAAAAACGTGCAAACCTCACCAAACCTAACCCAACCTAACCTTACCATCACCGAAATCAAAGAATTCAACATTGCCAAAATATCCACAAAACGTGTTTTTCCTCACCATACCTAACCCAACCTAACCTAACCATCACCGAAATCAAAGAATTCGATATTGCCAATATATCCAAAAAACGTTCTTACCACACAAAACCCAACCCATCCTAACCTAACCATCACCGAAATCAAAGAATTCGACATTGCCAAAATATCCACAAAACGTGCTTACCCCACCATATCTAACCCAACCTTACCTAACCAACACCGAAATCAAAGAATTCGACATTGCCAAAATATCCACAAAACGTGCAATTTCACCAAACCTAACCCAACCTAACCTAACCATCGCTGAAATCAAAGAATTCGACACCGCCAAAATATCCACAAAACGTGCTTTCTTCACTATATTTAAACCATCCTAACCTAACCAGCACCGAAATCAAAGAATTCGACATTGCCAAAATATCCACAAAACGTGCTTTCCTCACCATACCTAACCCAACCTTACCTCACCATCACCGAAATCAAAGAATTCGACATTGCCAAAATATCCACAAAACGTGCTTTCCTCACCATATCTAACCCAACCCAACCTTACCATCACCGAAATCAAAGAATTCGATATTGCCAATATATCCAAAAAACGTTCTTACCACACAAAACCCAACCCAACCTAACCTAACCATCACCGAAAACAAAGAATTGGACATTGCCCAAATATCCACAAAACGTGCTTTCCTCACCATACCTAACCCAACCTTACCTCAGCATCACCGAAATCAAAGAATTCGACATTGCCAAAATATCCACAAAACGTGCTTTCCTCACCATATCTAACCCAACCTAACCTAACCATCACCGAAATCAAAGAATTCGATATTGCCAATATATCCAAAAAACGTTCTTACCACACAAAACCCAACCCATCCTAACCTAACCATCACCGAAATCAAAGAATTCGACATTGCCAAAATATCCACAAAACGTGCAATTTCACCAAACCTAACCCAACCTAACCTAACCATCGCTGAAATCAAAGAATTCGACACCGCCAAAATATCCACAAAACGTGCTTTCTTCACTATATTTAACCCATCCTAACCTAACCATCACCGAAATCAAAGAATTCGACATTGCCAAAATATCTACAAAACGTGCTTTCCTCACCATACCTAACCCAACATAACCTTACCACCACCGAAATCAAAGAATTTGACATCGACAAAATATCCACAAAACGTGCTTTCTTCACTATATTTAACCCAACCTTACCTCACCATCACTGAAATCAAAGAATTTGACATTGCCAAAATATCCACAAAACGTGCTCTCCTCACCATACCTAACCCAACCTAACCTAACCATTACCGAAATCAATGAATTCGACATTGCATAATTATACAAAAAACGTGCAAACCTCACCAAACCTAACCCAACCCAACCTTACCATCACCGAAATGAAAGAATTCGACATCGCCAAAATATCCACAAAACGTGCTTTCCTCACTATATTCAACCCAACCTTACCTCACCATCACCGAAATCAAAGAATTGGACATTGCCAAAATATCTACAAAACGTGCTTTCCTCACCATACCTAACCCAACATAACCTTACCACCACTGAAATCAAAGAATTCGACATTGCCAAAATATCCAAAAAACGTGCAAACCTCACCAAACCTAACCCAACCTAACCTAACTATCGCCGAAATCAAAGAATTCGACATCGACAAAATATCCACAAAACGTGCTTTCTTCACTATATTTAACCCAACCTTACCTCACCATCACTGAAATCAAAGAATTCGACATTGCCAAAATATCCACAAAACGTCCTTTCCTCACCATACCAAACCAAACCTAACCTTACAACCACCGAAATCAAAGAATTCGACATCGCCAAAATATCCACAAAACGTGCTTACCTCACTATATTTAACCTAACCTTACCTCACCATTACCGAAATCAAAGAATTGGACATTTCCCAAATATCCACAAAACGTGCTGTCCTCACCATACCTAACCCAACCTTACCTCACCATCACCGAAATCAAAGAATTCGACATTGCCAAAATATCCACAAAACGTGCTTTCCTCACCATACCAAACCAAACCTAACCTTACCATCACCGAAATCAATGAATTCGACATTGCAAAAATATACAAAAAACGTGCAAACCTCACCAAACCTAACCCAACCTAACCTAACCATCAACGAAATGAAAGAATTCGACATCGCCAAAATATCCACAAAACGTTCTTACCCCACAAAACCTTACCCAACCTAACCTAACCAACACCGAAATCAAAGAATCCGACATTGCCAAAATATCCACAAAACGTGTTTTCCTCACCATACCAAACCCAACCTAACCTTACCACCACCGAAATCAAAGAATTCGACATTGCCAAAATATCCACAAAACGTGCAATTTCACCAAACCTAACCCAACCTAACCTAACTATCGCCGAAATCAAAGAATTCGACATCGACAAAATATCCACAAAACGTGCTTTCTTCACTATATTTAACCCAACCTTACCTCACCATCACTGAAATCAAAGAATTCGACATCGCCAAAATATCCACAAAACGTGCTTTCCTTACCATACCAAACCAAACCTAACCTTACAACCACCGAAATCAAAGAATTCGACAACCCCAAAATATCCACAAAACGTGCTTACCTCACTATATTTAACCCAACCTTACCTCACCATAACCGAAATCAAAGAATTGGACATTGCCCAAATATCCACAAAACGTGCTTTCCTCACCATACCTAACCCAACCTTACCTCACTATCACCGAAATCAAAGAATTCAACATTGCCAAAATATCCACAAAACGTGCTTTCCTCACCATATCTAACCCTACCTAACCTTACCATCACCGAAATCAATGAATTCGACATTGCAAAAATATACAAAAAACGTGCAAACCTCACCAAACCTAACCCAACCTAACCTAACCATCAACGAAATGAAAGAATTCGACATCGCCAAAATATCCACAAAACGTTCTTACCCCACAAAACCTTACCCAACCTAACCTAACCAACACCGAAATCAAAGAATCCGACATTGCCAAAATATCCACAAAACGTGTTTTCCTCACCATACCAAACCCAACCTAACCTTACCACCACCGAAATCAAAGAATTCGACATTGCCAAAATATCCACAAAACGTGCTTTCCTTACCATACCTAACCCATCCTAACCTAACCAGCACCGAAATCAAAGAATTCGACATTGCTTAAATATCCACAAAACGTGCTTTTCTTACCAAACCTAACCCAACCTAACCTTTCCATCACCGAAACCAAAGAATTCGACATGCCAAAATATCCACAAAACGTGCTTACCTCACCATACCTAACCTTATCTAACCTAACCATCACCGAAATCAAAGAATTCGACATTGCCAAAATATCCAAAAAACGTGCAAACCTCACCAAACCTAACCCAACCTAACCTAACTATCGCCGAAATCAAAGAATTCGACATCGACAAAATATCCACAAAACGTGCTTTCTTCACTATATTTAACCCAACCTTACCTCACCATCACTGAAATCAAAGAATTCGACATCGCCAAAATATCCACAAAACGTGCTTTCCTTACCATACCAAACCAAACCTTACCTTACAACCACCGAAATCAAAGAATTCGACATTGCCAAAATATCCAAAAAACGTGCAAACCTCACCAAACCTAACCCAACCTAACCTAACTATCGCCGAAATCAAAGAATTCGACATCGACAAAATATCCACAAAACGTGCTTTCTTCACTATATTTAACCCAACCTTACCTCACCATCACCGAAATCAAAGAATTGGACATTGCCCAAATATCCACAAAACGTGCTTTCCTCACCATACCTAACCCAACCTTACCTCACCATCACCGAAATCAAAGAATTCGACATTGCCAAAATATCCACAAAACGTGCTTTTCTCACCATATCTAAACCAACCTAACCTTACCATCACCGAAATCAATGAATTCGACATTGCAAAAATATACAAAAAACGTGCAAACCTCACCAAACCTAGCCCAACCTAACCTAACCATCAACGAAATGAAAGAATTCGACATCGCCAAAATATCCACAAAACGTTCTTACCCCACAAAACCTTACCCAACCTAACCTAACCAACACCGAAATCAAAGAATCCGACATTGCCAAAATATCCACAAAACGTGTTTTCCTCACCATACCAAACCCAACCTAACCTTACCACCACCGAAATCAAAGAATTCGACATTGCCAAAATATCCACAAAACGTGCTTTCCTCACCATACCTAACCCATCCTAACCTAACCAGCACCGAAATCAAAGAATTCGACATTGCTTAAATATCCACAAAACGTGCTTTTCTCACCATACCTAACCCAACCTAACCTATCCATCACCGAAACCAAAGAATTCGACATGCCAAAATATCCACAAAACGTGCTTACCTCACCATACCTAACCTTATCTAACCTAACCATCACCGAAATCAAAGAATTCGACATTGCCAAAATATCCAAAAAACGTGCAAACCTCACCAAACCTAACCCAACCTAACCTAACTATCGCCGAAATCAAAGAATTCGACATCGACAAAATATCCACAAAACGTGCTTTTTCACTATATTTAACCCAACCTTACCTCACCATCACTGAAATCAAAGAATTCGACATTGCCAAAATATCCACAAAACGTGCTTTCCTTACCATACCAAACCAAACCTAACCTTACAACCACCGAAATCAAAGAATTTGACATCGCCAAAATATCCACAAAACGTGCTTACCTCACTATATTTAACCCAACCTTACCTCACCATCACCGAAATCAAAGAATTCGACATTGCCAAAATATCCACAAAACGTGCTTTCCTCACCAAACTTAACCCAACCTAACCTAACCATCAACGAAATGAAAGAATTCGACATCGCCAAAATATCCACAAAACGTTCTTACCCCACAAAACTTTACCCAACCTAACCTAACCAACACCGAAATCAAAGAATCCGACATTGCCAAAATATCCACAAAACGTGTTTTCCTCACCATACCAAACCCAACCTAACCTTACCACCACCGAAATCAAAGAATTCGACATTGACAAAATATCCACAAAACGTGGATTCCTCACCATATCTAACCCATTCTATCCTAACCAGCACCGAAATCAAAGAATTCGACATTGCTTAAATATCCACAAAACGTGCTTTTCTCACCATACCTAACGTAACCTAACCTATCCATCACCGAAACCAAAGAATTCGACATGCCAAAATATCCACAAAACGTGCTAACCTCACCATACCTAACCTTATCTAACCGAACCATCACCGAAATCAAAGAATTCGACATTGCCAAAATATCAAAAAAACGTGCAAACTTCACCAAACCTAACCCAACCTAACCTTACTATCGCCGAAATCAAAAAATTCGACATCGACAAAATATCCACAAAACGTGCTTTCTTCACTATATTTAACCCAACCTTACCTCACCATCACTGAAATCAAAGAATTCGACATTGCCAAAATATCCACAAAACGTGCTTTCCTTACCATACCAAACCAAACCTAACCTTACCATCACCGAAATCAAAGAATTCGATATTGCCAATATATCCAAAAAACGTTCTTACCACATAAAACCCAACCCAACCTAACCTAACCATCACCGAAAACAAAGAATTGGACATTGCTTAAATATCCACAAAACGTGCTTTCCTCACCATACCTAACCCAACCTTACCTCACCATCACCGAAATCAAAGAATTCGACATTGCCAAAATATCCACAAAACGTGCTTTCCTCACCATATCTAACCCAACCTAACCTAACCATCACCGAAATCAAAGAATTCGATATTGCCAATATATCCAAAAAACGTTCTTACCACACAAAACCCAACCCAACCTTACCTCACCATCACCGAAATCAAAGAATTCGACATTGCCAAAATATCCACAAAACGTGCTTTCCTCACCATATCTAACCCAACCTAACCTAACCATCACCGAAATCAAAGAATTCGATATTGCCAATATATCCAAAAAACGTTCTTACCACACAAAACCCAACCCAACCTAACCTAACCATCACCGAAATCAAAGAATTCGACATTGCCAAAATATCCACAAAACGTGCTTACCCCACCATATCTAACCCAACCTTACCTAACCAACACCGAAATCAAAGAATTCGACATTGCCAAAATATCCACAAAACGTGCAATTTCACCAAACCTAACCCAACCTAACCTAACCATCGCTGAAATCAAAGAATTCGACACCGCCAAAATATCCACAAAACGTGCTTTCTTCACTATATTTAACCCATCCTAACCTAACCATCACCGAAATCAAAGAATTCGACATTGCCAAAATATCTACAAAACGTGCTTTCCTCACCATACCTAACCCAACATAACCTTACCACCACCGAAATCAAAGAATTCGACATCGACAAAATATCCACAAAACGTGCTTTCTTCACTATATTTAACCCAACCTTACCTCACCATCACTGAAATCAAAGAATTCGACATTGCCAAAATATCCACAAAACGTGCTTTCCTCACCATACCAAACCAAACCTAACCTTACAACCACCGAAATCAAAGAATTCGACATCGCCAAAATATCCACAAAACGTGCTTACCTCACTATATTTAACCTAACCTTACCTCACCATCACCGAAATCAAAGAATTGGACATTGCCCAAATATCCACAAAACGTGCTTTCCTCACCATACCTAACCCAACCTTACCTCACCATCACCGAAATCAAAGAATTCGACATTGCCAAAATATCCACAAAACGTGCTTTCCTCACCATATCTAACCCAACCTAACCTTACCATCACCGAAATCAATGAATTCGACATTGCAAAAATATACAAAAAACGTGCAAACCTCACCAAACCTAACCCAACCTAACCTAACCATCAACGAAATGAAAGAATTTGACATCGCTAAAATATCCACAAAACGTTCTTACCCCACAAAACCTTACCCAACCTAACCTAACCAACACCGAAATCAAAGAATCCGACATTGCCAAAATATCCACAAAACGTGTTTTCCTCACCATACCAAACCCAACCTAACCTTACCACCACCGAAATCAAAGAATTCGACATTGCCAAAATATCCACAAAACGTGCTTTCCTCACCATACCTAACCCAACCTAACCTATCCATCACCGAAACCAAAGAATTCGACATGCCAAAATATCCACAAAACGTGCTAACCTCACCATACTTAACCTTATCTAACCTAACCATCACCGAAATCAAAGAATTCGACATTGCCAAAATATCCAAAAAACGTGCAAACCTCACCAAACCTAACCCAACCTAACCTAACTATCGCCGAAATCAAAGAATTCGACATCGACAAAATATCCACAAAACGTGCTTTCTTCACTATATTTAACCCAACCTTACCTCACCATCACTGAAATCAAAGAATTCGACATTGCCAAAATATCCACAAAACGTGCTTTCTTTACCATACCAAACCAAACCTAACCTTACAACCACCGAAATCAAAGAATTCGACATCGCCAAAATATCCACAAAACGTGCTTACCTCACTATATATAACCCAACCTTACCTCACCATCACCGAAATCAAAGAATTGGACATTGCCCAAATATCCACAAAACGTGCTTTCCTCACCATACCTAACCCAACCTTACCTCACCATTACCGAAATCAAAGAATTCGACATTGCCAAAATATCCACAAAACGTGCTTTCCTCACCATATCTAACCCAACCTAACCTTACCATCACCGAAATCAATGAATTCGACATTGCAAAAATATACAAAAAACGTGCAAACCTCACCAAACCTAACCCAACCTAACCTTACCATCACCGAAATCAAAGAATTCAACATTGCCAAAATATCCACAAAACGTGTTTTTCCTCACCATACCTAACCCAACCTAACCTAACCATCACCGAAATCAAAGAATTCGATATTGCCAATATATCCAAAAAACGTTCTTACCACACAAAACCCAACCCATCCTAACCTAACCATCACCGAAATCAAAGAATTCGACATTGCCAAAATATCCACAAAACGTGCTTACCCCACCATATCTAACCCAACCTTACCTAACCAACACCGAAATCAAAGAATTCGACATTGCCAAAATATCCACAAAACGTGCAATTTCACCAAACCTAACCCAACCTAACCTAACCATCGCTGAAATCAAAGAATTCGACACCGCCAAAATATCCACAAAACGTGCTTTCTTCATTATATTTAAACCATCCTAACCTAACCAACACCGAAATCAAAGAATTCGACATTGCCAAAATATCCACAAAACGTGCTTTCCTCACCATACCTAACCCAACCTTACCTCACCATCACCGAAATCAAAGAATTCGACATTGCCAAAATATCCACAAAACGTGCTTTCCTCACCATATCTAACCCAACCTAACCTTACCATCACCGAAATCAAAGAATTCGATATTGCCAATATATCCAAAAAACGTTCTTACCACACAAAACCCAACCCAACCTAACCTAACCATCACCGAAAACAAAGAATTGGACATTGCCCAAATATCCACAAAACGTGCTTTCCTCACCATACCTAACCCAACCTTACCTCACCATCACCGAAATCAAAGAATTCGACATTGCCAAAATATCCACAAAACGTGCTTTCCTCACCATATCTAACCCAACCTAACCTAACCATCACCGAAATCAAAGAATTCGATATTGCCAATATATCCAAAAAACGTTCTTACCACACAAAACCCAACCCAACCTAACCTAACCATCACCGAAATCAAAGAATTCGACATTGCCAAAATATCCACAAAACGTGCTTACCCCACCATATCTAACCCAACCTTACCTAACCAACACCGAAATCAAAGAATTCGACATTGCGAAAATATCCACAAAACGTGCAATTTCACCAAACCTAACCCAACCTAACCTAACCATCGCTGAAATCAAAGAATTCGACACCGCCAAAATATCCACAAAACGTGCTTTCTTCACTATATTTAACCCATCCTAACCTAACCATCACCGAAATCAAAGAATTCGACATTGCCAAAATATCTACAAAACGTGCTTTCCTCACCATACCTAACCCAACATAACCTTACCACCACCGAAATCAAAGAATTCGACATCGACAAAATATCCACAAAACGTGCTTTCTTCACTATATTTAACCCAACCTTACCTCACCATCACTGAAATCAAAGAATTCGACATTGCCAAAATATCCACAAAACGTGCTTTCCTCACCATACCAAACCAAACCTAACCTTACAACCACCGAAATCAAAGAAATCGACATCGCCAAAATATCCACAAAACGTGCTTACCTCACTATATTTAACCTAACCTTACCTCACCATCACCGAAATCAAAGAATTGGACATTGCCCAAATATCCACAAAACGTGCTTTCCTCACCATACCTAACCCAACCTTACCTCACCATCACCGAAATCAAAGAATTCGACATTGCCAAAATATCCACAAAACGTGCTTTCCTCACCATATCTAACCCAACCTAACCTTACCATCACCGAAATCAATGAATTCGACATTGCAAAAATATACAAAAAACGTGCAAACCTCACCAAACCTAACCCAACCTAACCTTACCATCACCGAAATCAAAGAATTCAACATTGCCAAAATATCCACAAAACGTGTTTTTCCTCACCATACCTAACCCAACCTAACCTAACCATCACCGAAATCAAAGAATTCGATATTGCCAATATATCCAAAAAACGTTCTTACCACACAAAACCCAACCCATCCTAACCTAACCATCACCGAAATCAAAGAATTCGACATTGCCAAAATATCCACAAAACGTGCTTACCCCACCATATCTAACCCAACCTTACCTAACCAACACCGAAATCAAAGAATTCGACATTGCCAAAATATCCACAAAACGTGCAATTTCACCAAACCTAACCCAACCTAACCTAACCATCGCTGAAATCAAAGAATTCGACACCGCCAAAATATCCACAAAACGTGCTTTCTTCACTATATTTAAACCATCCTAACCTAACCAACACCGAAATCAAAGAATTCGACATTGCCAAAATATCCACCAAACGTGCTTTCCTCACCATACCTAACCCAACATAACCTAACCATCACCGAAATCAAAGAATTTGACATTGCCAAAATATCCACAAAACGTGCTCTCCTCACCATACCTAACCCAACCTAACCTAACCATTACCGAAATCAATGAATTCGACATTGCATAATTATACAAAAAACGTGCAAACCTCACCAAACCTAACCCAACCCAACCTTACCATCACCGAAATGAAAGAATTCGACATCGCCAAAATATCCACAAAACGTGCTTTCCTCACTATATTCAACCCAACCTTACCTCACCATCACCGAAATCAAAGAATTGGACATTGCCAAAATATCTACAAAACGTGCTTTCCTCACCATACCTAACCCAACATAACCTTACCACCACCGAAATCAAAGAATTCGATTTTGCCAAAATATCCAAAAAACGTGCAAACCTCACCAAACCTAACCCAACCTAACCTAACTATCGCCGAAATCAAAGAATTCGACATCGACAAAATATCCACAAAACGTGCTTTCTTCACTATATTTAACCCAACCTTACCTCACCATCACTGAAATCAAAGAATTCGACATTGCCAAAATATCCACAAAACGTCCTTTCCTCACCATACCAAACCAAACCTAACCTAAAGACCACCGAAATCAAAGAATTCGACATCGCCAAAATATCCACAAAACGTGCTTACCTCACTATATTTAACCTAACCTTACCTCACCATTACCGAAATCAAAGAATTGGACATTGCCCAAATATCCACAAAACGTGCTGTCCTCACCATACCTAACCCAACCTTACCTCACCATCACCGAAATCAAAGAATTCGACATTGCCAAAATATCCACAAAACGTGCTTTCCTCACCATACCAAACCAAACCTAACCTTACAACCACCGAAATCAAAGAATTCGACATCGCCAAAATATCCACAAAACGTGCTTACCTTCATATATTTAACCCAAACTTACCTCACCATTACCGAAATCAAAGAATTGGACATTGCCCAAATATCCACAAAACGTGCTGTCCTCACCATACCTAACCCAACCTTACCTCACCATCACCGAAATCAAAGAATTCGACATTGCCAAAATATCCACAAAACGTGCTTTCCTCACCATATCTAACCCAACCTAACCTTACCATCACCGAAATCAATGAATTCGACATTGCAAAAATATACAAAAAACGTGCAAACCTCACCAAACCTAACCCAACCTAACCTAACCATCAACGAAATGAAAGAATTCGACATCGCCAAAATATCCACAAAACGTTCTTACCCCACAAAACCTTACCCAACCTAACCTAACCAACACCGAAATCAAAGAATCCGACATTGCCAAAATATCCACAAAACGTGTTTTCCTCACCATACCAAACCCAACCTAACCTTACCACCACCGAAATCAAAGAATTCGACATTGCCAAAATATCCACAAAACGTGCAATTTCACCAAACCTAACCCAACCTAACCTAACTATCGCCGAAATCAAAGAATTCGACATCGACAAAATATCCACAAAACGTGCTTTCTTCACTATATTTAACCCAACCTTACCTCACCATCACTGAAATCAAAGAATTCGACATCGCCAAAATATCCACAAAACGTGCTTTCCTTACCATACCAAACCAAACCTAACCTTACAACCACCGAAATCAAAGAATTCGACATCCCCAAAATATCCACAAAACGTGCTTACCTCACTATATTTAACCCAACCTTACCTCACCATCACCGAAATCAAAGAATTGGACATTGCCCAAATATCCACAAAACGTGCTTTCCTCACCATACCTAACCCAACCTTACCTCACTATCACCGAAATCAAAGAATTCAACATTGCCAAAATATCCACAAAACGTGCTTTCCTCACCATATCTAACCCTACCTAACCTTACCATCACCGAAATCAATGAATTCGACATTGCAAAAATATACAAAAAACGTGCAAACCTCACCAAACCTAACCCAACCTAACCTAACCATCAACGAAATGAAAGAATTCGACATCGCCAAAATATCCACAAAACGTTCTTACCCCACAAAACCTTACCCAACCTAACCTAACCAACACCGAAATCAAAGAATCCGACATTGCCAAAATATCCACAAAACGTGTTTTCCTCACCATACCAAACCCAACCTAACCTTACCACCACCGAAATCAAAGAATTCGACATTGCCAAAATATCCACAAAACGTGCTTTCCTTACCATACCTAACCCATCCTAACCTAACCAGCACCGAAATCAAAGAATTCGACATTGCTTAAATATCCACAAAACGTGCTTTTCTTACCAAACCTAACCCAACCTAACCTTTCCATCACCGAAACCAAAGAATTCGACATGCCAAAATATCCACAAAACGTGCTTACCTCACCATACCTAACCTTATCTAACCTAACCATCACCGAAATCAAAGAATTCGACATTGCCAAAATATCCAAAAAACGTGCAAACCTCACCAAACCTAACCCAACCTAACCTAACTATCGCCGAAATCAAAGAATTCGACATCGACAAAATATCCACAAAACGTGCTTTCTTCACTATATTTAACCCAACCTTACCTCACCATCACTGAAATCAAAGAATTCGACATCGCCAAAATATCCACAAAACGTGCTTTCCTTACCATACCAAACCAAACCTTACCTTACAACCACCGAAATCAAAGAATTCGACATTGCCAAAATATCCAAAAAACGTGCAAACCTCACCAAACCTAACCCAACCTAACCTAACTATCGCCGAAATCAAAGAATTCGACATCGACAAAATATCCACAAAACGTGCTTTCTTCACTATATTTAACCCAACCTTACCTCACCATCACTGAAATCAAAGAATTCGACATCGCCAAAATATCCACAAAACGTGCTTTCCTTACCATACCAAACCAAACCTTACCTTACAACCACCGAAATCAAAGAATTCGACATTGCCAAAATATCCAAAAAACGTGCAAACCTCACCAAACCTAACCCAACCTAACCTAACTATCGCCGAAATCAAAGAATTCGACATCGACAAAATATCCACAAAACGTGCTTTCTTCACTATATTTAACCCAACCTTACCTCACCATCACTGAAAACAAAGAATCCGACATTGCCAAAATATCCACAAAACGTGCTTTCTTCACTATATTTAACCCAACCTAACCTAACCATCACCGAAATCAAAGAATTCGACATTGCCAAACTATCTACAAAACGTTCTTACCCCACAAAACCTAACCCAACCTAACCTTACCATCACCGAAATGAAAGAATTCGACATTGCCAAAATATCCACAAAACGTGCTTTCTTCACTTTATTTAACCCAACCTTACCTCACCATCACTGAAATCAAAGAATTCGACATCGCCAAAATATCCACAAAACGTGCTTTCCTTACCATACCAAACCAAACCTAACCTTACAACCACCGAAATCAAAGAATTCGACATCCCCAAAATATCCACAAAACGTGCTTACCTCACTATATTTAACCCAACCTTACCTCACCATCACCGAAATCAAAGAATTGGACATTGCCCAAATATCCACAAAACGTGCTTTCCTCACCATACCTAACCCAACCTTACCTCACTATCACCGAAATCAAAGAATTCAACATTGCCAAAATATCCACAAAACGTGCTTTCCTCACCATATCTAACCCTACCTAACCTTACCATCACCGAAATCAATGAATTCGACATTGCAAAAATATACAAAAAACGTGCAAACCTCACCAAACCTAACCCAACCTAACCTAACCATCAACGAAATGAAAGAATTCGACATCGCCAAAATATCCACAAAACGTTCTTACCCCACAAAACCTTACCCAACCTAACCTAACCAACACCGAAATCAAAGAATCCGACATTGCCAAAATATCCACAAAACGTGTTTTCCTCACCATACCAAACCCAACCTAACCTTACCACCACCGAAATCAAAGAATTCGACATTGCCAAAATATCCACAAAACGTGCTTTCCTTACCATACCTAACCCATCCTAACCTAACCAGCACCGAAATCAAAGAATTCGACATTGCTTAAATATCCACAAAACGTGCTTTTCTTACCAAACCTAACCCAACCTAACCTTTCCATCACCGAAACCAAAGAATTCGACATGCCAAAATATCCACAAAACGTGCTTACCTCACCATACCTAACCTTATCTAACCTAACCATCACCGAAATCAAAGAATTCGACATTGCCAAAATATCCAAAAAACGTGCAAACCTCACCAAACCTGACCCAACCTAACCTAACTATCGCCGAAATCAAAGAATTCGACATCGACAAAATATCCACAAAACGTGCTTTCTTCACTATATTTAACCCAACCTTACCTCACCATCACTGAAATCAAAGAATTCGACATCGCCAAAATATCCACAAAACGTGCTTTCCTTACCATACCAAACCAAACCTTACCTTACAACCACCGAAATCAAAGAATTCGACATTGCCAAAATATCCAAAAAACGTGCAAACCTCACCAAACCTAACCCAACCTAACCTAACTATCGCCGAAATCAAAGAATTCGACATCGACAAAATATCCACAAAACGTGCTTTCTTCACTATATTTAACCCAACCTTACCTCACCATCACTGAAATCAAAGAATTCGACATCGCCAAAATATCCACAAAACGTGCTTTCCTTACCATACCAAACCAAACCTTACCTTACAACCACCGAAATCAAAGAATTCGACATTGCCAAAATATCCAAAAAACGTGCAAACCTCACCAAACCTAACCCAACCTAACCTAACTATCGCCGAAATCAAAGAATTCGACATCGACAAAATATCCACAAAACGTGCTTTCTTCACTATATTTAACCCAACCTTACCTCACCATCACTGAAAACAAAGAATTCGACATTGCCAAAATATCCACAAAACGTGCTTTCTTCACTATATTTAACCCAACCTAACCTAACCATCACCGAAATCAAAGAATTCGACATTGCCAAACTATCTACAAAACGTTCTTACCCCACAAAACCTAACCCAACCTAACCTTACCATCACCGAAATGAAAGAATTCGACATTGCCAAAATATCCAAAAAACGTGCAAACCTCACCAAACCTAACCCAACCTAACCTAACTATCGCCGAAATCAAAGAATTCGACATTGCCAAAATATCTACAAAACGTGCTTTCCTCACCATACCTAACCCAACATAACCTTACCACCACCGAAATCAAAGAATTCGACATCGACAAAATATCCACAAAACGTGCTTTCTTCACTATATTTAACCCAACCTTACCTCACCATCACTGAAATCAAAGAATTCGACATTGCCAAAATATCCACAAAACGTGCTTTCCTCACCATACCAAACCAAACCTAACCTTACAACCACCGAAATCAAAGAATTCGACATCGCCAAAATATCCACAAAACGTGCTTACCTCACTATATTTAACCTAACCTTACCTCACCATCACCGAAATCAAAGAATTGGACATTGCCCAAATATCCACAAAACGTGCTTTCCTCACCATACCTAACCCAACCTTACCTCACCATCACCGAAATCAAAGAATTCGACATTGCCAAAATATCCACAAAACGTGCTTTCCTCACCATATCTAACCCAACCTAACCTTACCATCACCGAAATCAATGAATTCGACATTGCAAAAATATACAAAAAACGTGCAAACCTCACCAAACCTAACCCAACCTAACCTAACCATCAACGAAATGAAAGAATTTGACATCGCTAAAATATCCACAAAACGTTCTTACCCCACAAAACCTTACCCAACCTAACCTAACCAACACCGAAATCAAAGAATCCGACATTGCCAAAATATCCACAAAACGTGTTTTCCTCACCATACCAAACCCAACCTAACCTTACCACCACCGAAATCAAAGAATTCGACATTGCCAAAATATCCACAAAACGTGCTTTCCTCACCATACCTAACCCAACCTAACCTATCCATCACCGAAACCAAAGAATTCGACATGCCAAAATATCCACAAAACGTGCTAACCTCACCATTCTTAACCTTATCTAACCTAACCATCACCGAAATCAAAGAATTCGACATTGCCAAAATATCCAAAAAACGTGCAAACCTCACCAAACCTAACCCAACCTAACCTAACTATCGCCGAAATCAAAGAATTCGACATCGACAAAATATCCACAAAACGTGCTTTCTTCACTATATTTAACCCAACCTTACCTCACCATCACTGAAATCAAAGAATTCGACATTGCCAAAATATCCACAAAACGTGCTTTCCTTACCATACCAAACCAAACCTAACCTTACAACCACCGAAATCAAAGAATTCGACATCGCCAAAATATCCACAAAACGTGCTTACCTCACTATATATAACCCAACCTTACCTCACCATCACCGAAATCAAAGAATTGGACATTGCCCAAATATCCACAAAACGTGCTTTCCTCACCATACCTAACCCAACCTTACCTCACCATTACCGAAATCAAAGAATTCGACATTGCCAAAATATCCACATAACGTGCTTTCCTCACCATATCTAACCCAACCTAACCTTACCATCACCGAAATCAATGAATTCGACATTGCAAAAATATACAAAAAACGTGCAAACCTCACCAAACCTAACCCAACCTAACCTTACCATCACCGAAATCAAAGAATTCAACATTGCCAAAATATCCACAAAACGTGTTTTTCCTCACCATACCTAACCCAACCTAACCTAACCATCACCGAAATCAAAGAATTCGATATTGCCAATATATCCAAAAAACGTTCTTACCACACAAAACCCAACCCATCCTAACCTAACCATCACCGAAATCAAAGAATTCGACATTGCCAAAATATCCACAAAACGTGCTTACCCCACCATATCTAACCCAACCTTACCTAACCAACACCGAAATCAAAGAATTCGACATTGCCAAAATATCCACAAAACGTGCAATTTCACCAAACCTAACCCAACCTAACCTAACCATCGCTGAAATCAAAGAATTCGACACCGCCAAAATATCCAAAAAACGTTCTTACCACACAAAACCCAACCCAACCTAACCTAACCATCACCGAAAACAAAGAATTGGACATTGCCCAAATATCCACAAAACGTGCTTTCCTCACCATACCTAACCCAACCTTACCTCACCATCACCGAAATCAAAGAATTCGACATTGCCAAAATATCCACAAAACGTGCTTTCCTCACCATATCTAACCCAACCTAACCTAACCATCACCGAAATCAAAGAATTCGATATTGCCAATATATCCAAAAAACGTTCTTACCACACAAAACCCAACCCAACCTAACCTAACCATCACCGAAATCAAAGAATTCGACATTGCCAAAATATCCACAAAACGTGCTTACCCCACCATATCTAACCCAACCTTACCTAACCAACACCGAAATCAAAGAATTCGACATTGCCAAAATATCCACAAAACGTGCAATTTCACCAAACCTAACCCAACCTAACCTAACCATCGCTGAAATCAAAGAATTCGACACCGCCAAAATATCCACAAAACGTGCTTTCTTCACTATATTTAACCCATCCTAACCTAACCATCACCGAAATCAAAGAATTCGACATTGCCAAAATATCTACAAAACGTGCTTTCCTCACCATACCTAACCCAACATAACCTTACCACCACCGAAATCAAAGAATTCGACATCGACAAAATATCCACAAAACGTGCTTTCTTCACTATATTTAACCCAACCTTACCTCACCATCACTGAAATCAAAGAATTCGACATTGCCAAAATATCCACAAAACGTGCTTTCCTCACCATACCGAACCAAACCTAACCTTACAACCACCGAAATCAAAGAATTCGACATCGCCAAAATATCCACAAAACGTGCTTACCTCACTATATTTAACCTAACCTTACCTCACCATCACCGAAATCAAAGAATTGGACATTGCCCAAATATCCACAAAACGTGCTTTCCTCACCATACCTAACCCAACCTTACCTCACCATCACCGAAATCAAAGAATTCGACATTGCCAAAATATCCACAAAACGTGCTTTCTTCACTATATTTAACCCAACCTTACCTCACCATCACTGAAAACAAAGAATTCGACATTGCCAAAATATCCACAAAACGTGCTTTCTTCACTATATTTAACCCAACCTAACCTAACCATCACCGAAATCAAAGAATTCGACATTGCCAAACTATCTACAAAACGTTCTTACCCCACAAAACCTAACCCAACCTAACCTTACCATCACCGAAATGAAAGAATTCGACATTGCCAAAATATCCACAAAACGTGCTTTCTTCACTTTATTTAACCCAACCTTACCTCACCATCACTGAAATCAAAGAATTCGACATCGCCAAAATATCCACAAAACGTGCTTTCCTAACCATACCAAACCAAACCTAACCTTACAACCACCGAAATCAAAGAATTCGACATCCCCAAAATATCCACAAAACGTGCTTACCTCACTATATTTAACCCAACCTTACCTCACCATCACCGAAATCAAAGAATTGGACATTGCCCAAATATCCACAAAACGTGCTTTCCTCACCATACCTAACCCAACCTTACCTCACTATCACCGAAATCAAAGAATTCAACATTGCCAAAATATCCACAAAACGTGCTTTCCTCACCATATCTAACCCTACCTAACCTTACCATCACCGAAATCAATGAATTCGACATTGCAAAAATATACAAAAAACGTGCAAACCTCACCAAACCTAACCCAACCTAACCTAACCATCAACGAAATGAAAGAATTCGACATCGCCAAAATATCCACAAAACGTTCTTACCCCACAAAACCTTACCCAACCTAACCTAACCAACACCGAAATCAAAGAATCCGACATTGCCAAAATATCCACAAAACGTGTTTTCCTCACCATACCAAACCCAACCTAACCTTACCACCACCGAAATCAAAGAATTCGACATTGCCAAAATATCCACAAAACGTGCTTTTCTTACCATACCTAACCCATCCTAACCTAACCAGCACCGAAATCAAAGAATTCGACATTGCTTAAATATCCACAAAACGTGCTTTTCTTACCAAACCTAACCCAACCTAACCTTTCCATCACCGAAACCAAAGAATTCGACATGCCAAAATATCCACAAAACGTGCTTACCTCACCATACCTAACCTTATCTAACCTAACCATCACCGAAATCAAAGAATTCGACATTGCCAAAATATCCAAAAAACGTGCAAACCTCACCAAACCTAACCCAACCTAACCTAACTATCGCCGAAATCAAAGAATTCGACATCGACAAAATATCCACAAAACGTGCTTTCTTCACTATATTTAACCCAACCTTACCTCACCATCACTGAAATCAAAGAATTCGACATCGCCAAAATATCCACAAAACGTGCTTTCCTTACCATACCAAACCAAACCTTACCTTACAACCACCGAAATCAAAGAATTCGACATTGCCAAAATATCCAAAAAACGTGCAAACCTCACCAAACCTAACCCAACCTAACCTAACTATCGCCGAAATCAAAGAATTCGACATCGACAAAATATCCACAAAACGTGCTTTCTTCACTATATTTAACCCAACCTTACCTCACCATCACTGAAATCAAAGAATTCGACATCGCCAAAATATCCACAAAACGTGCTTTCCTTACCATACCAAACCAAACCTTACCTTACAACCACCGAAATCAAAGAATTCGACATTGCCAAAATATCCAAAAAACGTGCAAACCTCACCAAACCTAACCCAACCTAACCTAACTATCGCCGAAATCAAAGAATTCGACATCGACAAAATATCCACAAAACGTGCTTTCTTCACTATATTTAACCCAACCTTACCTCACCATCACTGAAAACAAAGAATTCGACATTGCCAAAATATCCACAAAACGTGCTTTCTTCACTATATTTAACCCAACCTAACCTAACCATCACCGAAATCAAAGAATTCGACATTGCCAAACTATCTACAAAACGTTCTTACCCCACAAAACCTAACCCAACCTAACCTTACCATCACCGAAATGAAAGAATTCGACATTGCCAAAATATCCAAAAAACGTGCAAACCTCACCAAACCTAACCCAACCTAACCTAACTATCGCCGAAATCAAAGAATTCGACATTGCCAAAATATCTACAAAACGTGCTTTCCTCACCATACCTAACCCAACATAACCTTACCACCACCGAAATCAAAGAATTCGACATCGACAAAATATCCACAAAACGTGCTTTCTTCACTATATTTAACCCAACCTTACCTCACCATCACTGAAATCAAAGAATTCGACATTGCCAAAATATCCACAAAACGTGCTTTCCTCACCATACCAAACCAAACCTAACCTTACAACCACCGAAATCAAAGAATTCGACATCGCCAAAATATCCACAAAACGTGCTTACCTCACTATATTTAACCTAACCTTACCTCACCATCACCGAAATCAAAGAATTGGACATTGCCCAAATATCCAAAAAACGTGCTTTCCTCACCATACCTAACCCAACCTTACCTCACCATCACCGAAATCAAAGAATTCGACATTGCCAAAATATCCACAAAACGTGCTTTCCTCACCATATCTAACCCAACCTAACCTTACCATCACCGAAATCAATGAATTCGACATTGCAAAAATATACAAAAAACGTGCAAACCTCACCAAACCTAACCCAACCTAACCTAACCATCAACGAAATGAAAGAATTTGACATCGCTAAAATATCCACAAAACGTTCTTACCCCACAAAACCTTACCCAACCTAACCTAACCAACACCGAAATCAAAGAATCCGACATTGCCAAAATATCCACAAAACGTGTTTTCCTCACCATACCAAACCCAACCTAACCTTACCACCACCGAAATCAAAGAATTCGACATTGCCAAAATATCCACAAAACGTGCTTTCCTCACCATACCTAACCCAACCTAACCTATCCATCACCGAAACCAAAGAATTCGACATGCCAAAATATCCACAAAACGTGCTAACCTCACCATACTTAACCTTATCTAACCTAACCATCACCGAAATCAAAGAATTCGACATTGCCAAAATATCCAAAAAACGTGCAAACCTCACCAAACCTAACCCAACCTAACCTAACTATCGCCGAAATCAAAGAATTCGACATCGACAAAATATCCACAAAACGTGCTTTCTTCACTATATTTAACCCAACCTTACCTCACCATCACTGAAATCAAAGAATTCGACATTGCCAAAATATCCACAAAACGTGCTTTCCTTACCATACCAAACCAAACCTAACCTTACAACCACCGAAATCAAAGAATTCGACATCGCCAAAATATCCACAAAACGTGCTTACCTCACTATATATAACCCAACCTTACCTCACCATCACCGAAATCAAAGAATTGGACATTGCCCAAATATCCACAAAACGTGCTTTCCTCACCATACCTAACCCAACCTTACCTCACCATTACCGAAATCAAAGAATTCGACATTGCCAAAATATCCACAAAACGTGCTTTCCTCACCATATCTAACCCAACCTAACCTTACCATCACCGAAATCAATGAATTCGACATTGCAAAAATATACAAAAAACGTGCAAACCTCACCAAACCTAACCCAACCTAACCTTACCATCACCGAAATCAAAGAATTCAACATTGCCAAAATATCCACAAAACGTGTTTTTCCTCACCATACCTAACCCAACCTAACCTAACCATCACCGAAATCAAAGAATTCGATATTGCCAATATATCCAAAAAACGTTCTTACCACACAAAACCCAACCCATCCTAACCTAACCATCACCGAAATCAAAGAATTCGACATTGCCAAAATATCCACAAAACGTGCTTACCCCACCATATCTAACCCAACCTTACCTAACCAACACCGAAATCAAAGAATTCGACATTGCCAAAATATCCACAAAACGTGCAATTTCACCAAACCTAACCCAACCTAACCTAACCATCGCTGAAATCAAAGAATTCGACACCGCCAAAATATCCACAAAACGTGCTTTCTTCACTATATTTAAACCATCCTAACCTAACCAACACCGAAATCAAAGAATTCGACATTGCCAAAATATCCACAAAACGTGCTTTCCTCACCATACCTAACCCAACCTTACCTCACCATCACCGAAATCAAAGAATTCGACATTGCCAAAATATCCACAAAACGTGCTTTCCTCACCATATCTAACCCAACCTAACCTTACCATCACCGAAATCAAAGAATTCGATATTGCCAATATATCCAAAAAACGTTCTTACCACACAAAACCCAACCCAACCTAACCTAACCATCACCGAAAACAAAGAATTGGACATTGCCCAAATATCCACAAAACGTGCTTTCCTCACCATACCTAACCCAACCTTACCTCACCATCACCGAAATCAAAGAATTCGACATTGCCAAAATATCCACAAAACGTGCTTTCCTCACCATATCTAACCCAACCTAACCTAACCATCACCGAAATCAAAGAATTCGATATTGCCAATATATCCAAAAAACGTTCTTACCACACAAAACCCAACCCAACCTAACCTAACCATCACCGAAATCAAAGAATTCGACATTGCCAAAATATCCACAAAACGTGCTTACCCCACCATATCTAACCCAACCTTACCTAACCAACACCGAAATCAAAGAATTCGACATTGCCAAAATATCCACAAAACGTGCAATTTCACCAAACCTAACCCAACCTAACCTAACCATCGCTGAAATCAAAGAATTCGACACCGCCAAAATATCCACAAAACGTGCTTTCTTCACTATATTTAACCCATCCTAACCTAACCATCACCGAAATCAAAGAATTCGACATTGCCAAAATATCTACAAAACGTGCTTTCCTCACCATACCTAACCCAACATAACCTTACCACCACCGAAATCAAAGAATTCGACATCGACAAAATATCCACAAAACGTGCTTTCTTCACTATATTTAACCCAACCTTACCTCACCATCACTGAAATCAAAGAATTCGACATTGCCAAAATATCCACAAAACGTGCTTTCCTCACCATACCAAACCAAACCTAACCTTACAACCACCGAAATCAAAGAATTCTACATCGCCAAAATATCCACAAAACGTGCTTACCTCACTATATTTAACCTAACCTTACCTCACCATCACCGAAATCAAAGAATTGGACATTGCCCAAATATCCACAAAACGTGCTTTCCTCACCATACCTAACCCAACCTTACCTCACCATCACCGAAATCAAAGAATTCGACATTGCCAAAATATCCACAAAACGTGCTTTCCTCACCATATCTAACCCAACCTAACCTTACCATCACCGAAATCAATGAATTCGACATTGCAAAAATATACAAAAAACGTGCAAACCTCACCAAACCTAACCCAACCTAACCTTACCATCACCGAAATCAAAGAATTCAACATTGCCAAAATATCCACAAAACGTGTTTTTCCTCACCATACCTAACCCAACCTAACCTAACCATCACCGAAATCAAAGAATTCGATATTGCCAATATATCCAAAAAACGTTCTTACCACACAAAACCCAACCCATCCTAACCTAACCATCACCGAAATCAAAGAATTCGACATTGCCAAAATATCCACAAAACGTGCTTACCCCACCATATCTAACCCAACCTTACCTAACCAACACCGAAATCAAAGAATTCGACATTGCCAAAATATCCACAAAACGTGCAATTTCACCAAACCTAACCCAACCTAACCTAACCATCGCTGAAATCAAAGAATTCGACACCGCCAAAATATCCACAAAACGTGCTTTCTTCACTATATTTAAACCATCCTAACCTAACCAACACCGAAATCAAAGAATTCGACATTGCCAAAATATCCACCAAACGTGCTTTCCTCACCATACCTAACCCAACATAACCTAACCATCACCGAAATCAAAGAATTTGACATTGCCAAAATATCCACAAAACGTGCTCTCCTCACCATACCTAACCCAACCTAACCTAACCATTACCGAAATCAATGAATTCGACATTGCATAATTATACAAAAAACGTGCAAACCTCACCAAACCTAACCCAACCCAACCTTACCATCACCGAAATGAAAGAATTCGACATCGCCAAAATATCCACAAAACGTGCTTTCCTCACTATATTCAACCCAACCTTACCTCACCATCACCGAAATCAAAGAATTGGACATTGCCAAAATATCTACAAAACGTGCTTTCCTCACCATACCTAACCCAACATAACCTTACCACCACCGAAATCAAAGAATTCGACATTGCCAAAATATCCAAAAAACGTGCAAACCTCACCAAACCTAACCCAACCTTACCTAACTATCGCCGAAATCAAAGAATTCGACATCGACAAAATATCCACAAAACGTGCTTTCTTCACTATATTTAACCCAACCTTACCTCACCATCACTGAAATCAAAGAATTCGACATTGCCAAAATATCCACAAAACGTCCTTTCCTCACCATACCAAACCAAACCTAACCTTACAACCACCGAAATCAAAGAATTCGACATCGCCAAAATATCCACAAAACGTGCTTACCTCACTATATTTAACCTAACCTTACCTCACCATTACCGAAATCAAAGAATTGGACATTGCCCAAATATCCACAAAACGTGCTGTCCTCACCATACCTAACCCAACCTTACCTCACCATCACCGAAATCAAAGAATTCGACATTGCCAAAATATCCACAAAACGTGCTTTCCTCACCATACCAAACCAAACCTAACCTTACAACCACCGAAATCAAAGAATTCGACATCGCCAAAATATCCACAAAACGTGCTTACCTCACTATATTTAACCCAAACTTACCTCACCATTACCGAAATCAAAGAATTGGACATTGCCCAAATATCCACAAAACGTGCTGTCCTCACCATACCTAACCCAACCTTACCTCACCATCACCGAAATCAAAGAATTCGACATTGCCAAAATATCCACAAAACGTGCTTTCCTCACCATATCTAACCCAACCTAACCTTACCATCACCGAAATCAATGAATTCGACATTGCAAAAATATACAAAAAAAGTGCAAACCTCACCAAACCTAACCCAACCTAACCTAACCATCAACGAAATGAAAGAATTCGACATCGCCAAAATATCCACAAAACGTTCTTACCCCACAAAACCTTACCCAACCTAACCTAACCAACACCGAAATCAAAGAATCCGACATTGCCAAAATATCCACAAAACGTGTTTTCCTCACCATACCAAACCCAACCTAACCTTACCACCACCGAAATCAAAGAATTCGACATTGCCAAAATATCCACAAAACGTGCAATTTCACCAAACCTAACCCAACCTAACCTAACTATCGCCGAAATCAAAGAATTCGACATCGACAAAATATCCACAAAACGTGCTTTCTTCACTATATTTAACCCAACCTTACCTCACCATCACTGAAATCAAAGAATTCGACATCGCCAAAATATCCACAAAACGTGCTTTCCTTACCATACCAAACCAAACCTAACCTTACAACCACCGAAATCAAAGAATTCGACATCCCCAAAATATCCACAAAACGTGCTTACCTCACTATATTTAACCCAACCTTACCTCACCATCACCGAAATCAAAGAATTGGACATTGCCCAAATATCCACAAAACGTGCTTTCCTCACCATACCTAACCCAACCTTACCTCACTATCACCGAAATCAAAGAATTCAACATTGCCAAAATATCCACAAAACGTGCTTTCCTCACCATATCTAACCCTACCTAACCTTACCATCACCGAAATCAATGAATTCGACATTGCAAAAATATACAAAAAACGTGCAAACCTCACCAAACCTAACCCAACCTAACCTAACCATCAACGAAATGAAAGAATTCGACATCGCCAAAATATCCACAAAACGTTCTTACCCCACAAAACCTTACCCAACCTAACCTAACCAACACCGAAATCAAAGAATCCGACATTGCCAAAATATCCACAAAACGTGTTTTCCTCACCATACCAAACCCAACCTAACCTTACCACCACCGAAATCAAAGAATTCGACATTGCCAAAATATCCACAAAACGTGCTTTCCTTACCGTACCTAACCCATCCTAACCTAACCAGCACCGAAATCAAAGAATTCGACATTGCTTAAATATCCACAAAACGTGCTTTTCTTACCAAACCTAACCCAACCTAACCTTTCCATCACCGAAACCAAAGAATTCGACATGCCAAAATATCCACAAAACGTGCTTACCTCACCATACCTAACCTTATCTAACCTAACCATCACCGAAATCAAAGAATTCGACATTGCCAAAATATCCAAAAAACGTGCAAACCTCATCAAACCTAACCCAACCTAACCTAACTATCGCCGAAATCAAAGAATTCGACATCGACAAAATATCCACAAAACGTGCTTTCTTCACTATATTTAACCCAACCTTACCTCACCATCACTGAAATCAAAGAATTCGACATCGCCAAAATATCCACAAAACGTGCTTTCCTTACCATACCAAACCAAACCTTACCTTACAACCACCGAAATCAAAGAATTCGACATTGCCAAAATATCCAAAAAACGTGCAAACCTCACCAAACCTAACCCAACCTAACCTAACTATCGCCGAAATCAAAGAATTCGACATCGACAAAATATCCACAAAACGTGCTTTCTTCACTATATTTAACCCAACCTTACCTCACCATCACTGAAATCAAAGAATTCGACATCGCCAAAATATCCACAAAACGTGCTTTCCTTACCATACCAAACCAAACCTTACCTTACAACCACCGAAATCAAAGAATTCGACATTGCCAAAATATCCAAAAAACGTGCAAACCTCACCAAACCTAACCCAACCTAACCTAACTATCGCCGAAATCAAAGAATTCGACATCGACAAAATATCCACAAAACGTGCTTTCTTCACTATATTTAACCCAACCTTACCTCACCATCACTGAAAACAAAGAATTCGACATTGCCAAAATATCCACAAAACGTGCTTTCTTCACTATATTTAACCCAACCTAACCTAACCATCACCGAAATCAAAGAATTCGACATTGCCAAACTATCTACAAAACGTTCTTACCCCACAAAACCTAACCCAACCTAACCTTACCATCACCGAAATGAAAGAATTCGACATTGCCAAAATATCCACAAAACGTGCTTTCTTCACTTTATTTAACCCAACCTTACCTCACCATCACTGAAATCAAAGAATTCGACATCGCCAAAATATCCCCAAAACGTGCTTTCCTTACCATACCAAACCAAACCTAACCTTACAACCACCGAAATCAAAGAATTCGACATCCCCAAAATATCCACAAAACGTGCTTACCTCACTATATTTAACCCAACCTTACCTCACCATCACCGAAATCAAAGAATTGGACATTGCCCAAATATCCAAAAAACGTGCTTTCCTCACCATACGTAACCCAACCTTACCTCACTATCACCGAAATCAAAGAATTCAACATTGCCAAAATATCCACAAAACGTGCTTTCCTCACCATATCTAACCCTACTTACCTTACCATCACCGAAATCAATGAATTCGACATTGCAAAAATATACAAAAAACGTGCAAACCTCACCAAACCTAACCCAACCTAACCTAACCATCAACGAAATGAAAGAATTCGACATCGCCAAAATATCCACAAAACGTTCTTACCCCACAAAACCTTACCCAACCTAACCTAACCAACACCGAAATCAAAGAATCCGACATTGCCAAAATATCCACAAAACGTGTTTTCCTCACCATACCAAACCCAACCTAACCTTACCACCACCGAAATCAAAGAATTCGACATTGCCAAAATATCCACAAAACGTGCTTTCCTTACCATACCTAACCCATCCTAACCTAACCAGCACCGAAATCAAAGAATTCGACATTGCTTAAATATCCACAAAACGTGCTTTTCTTACCAAACCTAACCCAACCTAACCTTTCCATCACCGAAACCAAAGAATTCGACATGCCAAAATATCCACAAAACGTGCTTACCTCACCATACCTAACCTTATCTAACCTAACCATCACCGAAATCAAAGAATTCGACATTGCCAAAATATCCAAAAAACGTGCAAACCTCACCAAACCTAACCCAACCTAACCTTACTATCGCCGAAATCAAAGAATTCGACATCGACAAAATATCCACAAAACGTGCTTTCTTCACTATATTTAACCCAACCTTACCTCACCATCACTGAAATCAAAGAATTCGACATCGCCAAAATATCCACAAAACGTGCTTTCCTTACCATACCAAACCAAACCTTACCTTACAACCACCGAAATCAAAGAATTCGACATTGCCAAAATATCCAAAAAACGTGCAAACCTCACCAAACCTAACCCAACCTAACCTAACTATCGCCGAAATCAAAGAATTCGACATCGACAAAATATCCACAAAACGTGCTTTCTTCACTATATTTAACCCAACCTTACCTCACCATCACTGAAATCAAAGAATTCGACATCGCCAAAATATCCACAAAACGTGCTTTCCTTACGATACCAAACCAAACCTTACCTTACAACCACCGAAATCAAAGAATTCGACATTGCCAAAATATCCAAAAAACGTGCAAACCTCACCAAACCTAACCCAACCTAACCTAACTATCGCCGAAATCAAAGAATTCGACATCGACAAAATATCCACAAAACGTGCTTTCTTCACTATATTTAACCCAACCTTACCTCACCATCACTGAAAACAAAGAATTCGACATTGCCAAAATATCCACAAAACGTGCTTTCTTCACTATATTTAACCCAACCTAACCTAACCATCACCGAAATCAAAGAATTCGACATTGCCAAACTATCTACAAAACGTTCTTACCCCACAAAACCTAACCCAACCTAACCTTACCATCACCGAAATGAAAGAATTCGACATTGCCAAAATATCCAAAAAACGTGCAAACCTCACCAAACCTAACCCAACCTAACCTAACTATCGCCGAAATCAAAGAATTCGACATCGACAAAATATCCACAAAACGTGCTTTTTCACTATATTTAACCCAACCTTACCTCACCATCACTGAAATCAAAGAATTCGACATTGTCAAAATATCCACAAAACGTGCTTACCCCACCTTATCTAACCCAACCTTACCTAACCAACACCGAAATCAAAGAATTCGACATTGCCAAAATATCCACAAAACGTGCAATTTCACCAAACCTAACCCAACCTAACCTAACCATCGCTGAAATCAAAGAATTCGACACCGGCAAAATATCCACAAAACGTGCTTTCTTCACTATATTTAACCCATCCTAACCTAACCATCACCGAAATCAAAGAATTCGACATTGCCAAAATATCCACCAAACGTGCTTTCCTCACCATACCTAACCCAACATAACCTAACCATCACCGAAATCAAAGAATTTGACATTGCCAAAATATCCACAAAACGTGCTCTCCTCACCATACCTAACCCAACCTAACCTAACCATTACCGAAATCAATGAATTCGACATTGCATAAATATCCAAAAAACGTGCAAACCTCACCAAACCTAACCCAACCTAACCTAACTATCGCCGAAATCAAAGAATTCGACATCGACAAAATATCCACAAAACGTGCTTTCTTCACTATATTTAACCTAACCTTACCTCACCATCACTGAAATCAAAGAATTCGACATTGCCAAAATATCCACAAAACGTGCTTTCCTCACCATACCAAACCAAACCTAACCTTACAACGACCGAAATCAAAGAATTCGACATCGCCAAAATATCCACAAAACGTGCTTACCTCACTATATTTAACCCAACCTTACCTCACCATCACCGAAATCAAAGAATTGGACATTGCCCAAATATCCACAAAACGTGCTTTCCTCACCATACCAAACCAAACCTAACCTTACAACCACCGAAATCAAAGAATTCGACATTGCTTAAATATCCACAAAACGTGCTTTCCTCACCAAACCTAACCCAACCTAACCTAACCATCAACGAAATGAAAGAATTCGACATCGCCAAAATATCCACAAAACGTTCTTACCCCACAAAACCTTACCCAACCTAACCTAACCAACACCGAAATCAAAGAATCCGACATTGCCAAAATATCCACAAAACGTGTTTTCCTCACCATACCTAACCCAACCTAACCTTACCACCACCGAAATCAAAGAATTCGACATTGCCAAAATATCCACAAAACGTGCTTTCCTCACCATACCTAACCCATCCTAACCTAACCAGCACCGAAATCAAAGAATTCGACATTGCTTAAATATCCACAAAACGTGCTTTTCTCACCATACCTAACCCAACCTAACCTATCCATCACCGAAACCAAAGAATTCGACATGCCAAAATATCCACAAAACGTGCTAACCTCACCATACCTAACCTTATCTAACCTAACCATCACCGAAATCAAAGAATTCGACATTGCCAAAATATCCAAAAAACGTGCAAACCTTACCAAACCTAACCCAACCTAACCTAACTATCGCCGAAATCAAAGAATTCGACATCGACAAAATATCCACAAAACGTGCTTTCTTCACTATATTTAACCCAACCTTACCTCACCATCACTGAAATCAAGGAATTCGACATTGCCAAAATATCCACAAAACGTGCTTTCCTTACCATATTAAACCAAACCTAACCTTACAACCACCGAAATCAAAGAATTCGACATCGCCAAAATATCCACAAAACGTGCTTACCTCACTATATTTAACCCAACCTTACCTCACCATCACCGAAATCAAAGAATTGGACATTGCCCAAATATCCACAAAACGTGCTTTCCTCACCATACCTAACCCAACCTGACCTCACCATCACCGAAATCAAAGAATTCGACATTGCCAAAATATCCACAAAACGTGCTTTTCTCACCATATCTAACCCAACCTAACCTTACCATCACCGAAATCAATGAATTCGACATTGCAAAAATATACAAAAAACGTGCAAACCTCACCAAACCTAGCCCAACCTAACCTAACCATCAACGAAATGAAAGAATTCGACATCGCCAAAATATCCACAAAACGTTCTTACCCCACAAAACCTTACCCAACCTAACCTAACCAACACCGAAATCAAAGAATCCGACATTGCCAAAATATCCACAAAACGTGTTTTCCTCACCATCCCAAACCCAACCTAACCTTACCACCACCGAAATCAAAGAATTCGACATTGCCAAAATATCCACAAAACGTGCTTTCCTCACCATACCTAACCCATTCTAACCTAACCAGCACCGAAATCAAAGAATTCGACATTGCTTAAATATCCACAAAACGTGCTTTTCTCACCATACCTAACCCAACCTAACCTATCCATCACCGAAACCAAAGAATTCGACATGCCAAAATATCCACAAAACGTGCTAACCTCACCATACCTAACCTTATCTAACCTAACCATCACCGAAATCAAAGAATTCGACATTGCCAAAATATCCAAAAAACGTGCAAACCTCACCAAACCTAACCCAACCTAACCTAACTATCGCCGAAATCAAAGAATTCGACATCGACAAAATATCCACAAAACGTGCTTTTTCACTATATTTAACCCAACCTTACCTCACCATCACTGAAATCAAAGAATTCGACATTGCCAAAATATCCACAAAACGTGCTTTCCTTACCATACCAAACCAAACCTAACCTTACAACCACCGAAATCAAAGAATTTGACATCGCCAAAATATCCACAAAACGTGCTTACCTCACTATATTTAACCCAACCTTACCTCACCATCACCGAAATCAAAGAATTGGACATTGCCCAAATATCCACAAAACGTGCTTTCCTCACCATACCTAACCCAACCTTACCTCACCATCACCAAAATCAAAGAATTCGACATTGCCAAAATATCCACAAAACGTGCTTTCCTCACCAAACCTAACCCAACCTAACCTAACCATCAACGAAATGAAAGAATTCGACATCGCCAAAATATCCACAAAACGTTCTTACCCCACAAAACTTTACCCAACCTAACCTAACCAACACCGAAATCAAAGAATCCGACATTGCCAAAATATCCACAAAACGTGTTTTCCTCACCATACCTAACCCAACCTAACCTTACCACCACTGAAATCAAAGAATTCGACATTGCCAAAATATCCACAAAACGTGCTTTCCTCACCATACCTAACCCATCCTAACCTAACCAGCACCGAAATCAAAGAATTCGACATTGCTTAAATATCCACAAAACGTGCTTTTCTCACCATACCTAACCCAACCTAACCTATCCATCACCGAAACCAAAGAATTCGACATGCCAAAATATCCACAAAACGTGCTAACCTCACCATACCTAACCTTATCTAACCTAACCATCACCGAAATCAAAGAATTCGACATTGCCAAAATATCCAAAAAACGTGCAAACCTCACCAAACCTAACCCAACCTAACCTAACTATCGCCGAAATCAAAGAATTCGACATCGACAAAATATCCACAAAACGTGCTTTCTTCACTATATTTAACCCAACCTTACCTCACCATCACTGAAATCAAGGAATTCGACATTGCCAAAATATCCACAAAACGTGCTTTCCTTACCATACCAAACCAAACCTAACCTTACAACCACCGAAATCAAAGAATTCGACATCGCCAAAATATCCACAAAACGTGCTTACCTCACTATATTTAACCCAACCTTACCTCACCATCACCGAAATCAAAGAATTGGACATTGCCCAAATATCCACAAAACGTGCTTTCCTCACCATACCTAACCCAACCTTACCTCACCACCACCGAAATCAAAGAATTCGACATTGCCAAAATATCCACAAAACGTGCTTTCCTCACCATACCTAACCCATTCTAACCTAACCAGCACCGAAATCAAAGAATTCGACATTGCTTAAATATCCACAAAACGTGCTTTTCTCACCATACCTAACCCAACCTAACCTATCCATCACCGAAACCAAAGAATTCGACATGCCAAAATATCCACAAAACGTGCTAACCTCACCATACCTAACCTTATCTAACCTAACCATCACCGAAATCAAAGAATTCGACATTGCCAAAATATCCAAAAAACGTGCAAACCTCACCAAACCTAACCCAACCTAACCTAACTATCGCCGAAATCAATGAATTCGACATCGACAAAATATCCACAAAACGTGCTTTCTTCACTATATTTAACCCAACCTTACCTCACCATCACTGAAAACAAAGAATTCGACATTGCCAAAATATCCACAAAACGTGCTTTCTTCACTATATTTAACCCAACCTAACCTAACCATCACCGAAATCAAAGAATTCGACATTGCCAAACTATCTACAAAACGTTCTTACCCCACAAAACCTAACTCAACCTAACCTTACCATCACCGAAATGAAAGAATTCGACATTGCCAAAATATCCAAAAAACGTGCAAACCTCACCAAACCTAACCCAACCTAACCTAACTATCGCCGAAATCAAAGAATTCGACATCGACAAAATATCCACAAAACGTGCTTTTTCACTATATTTAACCCAACCTTACCTCACCATCACTGAAATCAAAGAATTCGACATTGCCAAAATATCCACAAAACGTGCTTTCCTTACCATACCAAACCAAACCTAACCTTACAACCACCGAAATCAAAGAATTTGACATCGCCAAAATATCCACAAAACGTGCTTACCTCACTATATTTAACCCAACCTTACCTCACCATCACCGAAATCAAAGAATTGGACATTGCCCAAATATCCACAAAACGTGCTTTCCTCACCATACCTAACCCAACCTTACCTCACCATCACCAAAATCAAAGAATTCGACATTGCCAAAATATCCACAAAACGTGCTTTCCTCACCAAACCTAACCCAACCTAACCTAACCATCAACGAAATGAAAGAATTCGACATCGCCAAAATATCCACAAAACGTTCTTACCCCACAAAACTTTACCCAACCTAACCTAACCAACACCGAAATCAAAGAATTCGACATTGCCAAAATATCCACAAAACGTGCTTTCCTTACCATACCAAACCAAACCTAACCTTACAACCACCGAAATCAAAGAATTCGACATCGCCAAAATATCCACAAAACGTGCTTACCTCACTATATTTAACCCAACCTTACCTCACCATCACCGAAATCAAAGAATTGGACATTGCCCAAATATCCACAAAACGTGCTTTCCTCACCATACCTAACCCAACCTTACCTCACCATCACCGAAATCAAAGAATTCGACATTGCCAAAATATCCACAAAACGTGCTTTTCTCACCATATCTAACCCAACCTAACCTTACCATCACCGAAATCAATGAATTCGACATTGCAAAAATATACAAAAAACGTGCAAACCTCACCAAACCTAGCCCAACCTAACCTAACCATCAACGAAATGAAAGAATTCGACATCGCCAAAATATCCACAAAACGTTCTTACCCCACAAAACCTTACCCAACCTAACCTAACCAACACCGAAATCAAAGAATCCGACATTGCCAAAATATCCACAAAACGTGTTTTCCTCACCATACCAAACCCAACCTAACCTTACCACCACCGAAATCAAAGAATTCGACATTGCCAAAATATCCACAAAACGTGCTTTCCTCACCATACCTAACCCATTCTAACCTAACCAGCACCGAAATCAAAGAATTCGACATTGCTTAAATATCCACAAAACGTGCTTTTCTCACCATACCTAACCCAACCTAACCTATCCATCACCGAAACCAAAGAATTCGACATGCCAAAATATCCACAAAACGTGCTAACCTCACCATACCTAACCTTATCTAACCTAACCATCACCGAAATCAAAGAATTCGACATTGCCAAAATATCCAAAAAACGTGCAAACCTCACCAAACCTAACCCAACCTAACCTAACTATCGCCGAAATCAAAGAATTCGACATCGACAAAATATCCACAAAACGTGCTTTTTCACTATATTTAACCCAACCTTACCTCACCATCACTGAAATCAAAGAGATCGACAATGCCAAAATATCCACAAAACGTGCTTTCCTTACCATACCAAACCAAACCTAACCTTACAACCACCGAAATCAAAGAATTTGACATCGCCAAAATATCCACAAAACGTGCTTACCTCACTATATTTAACCCAACCTTACCTCACCATCACCGAAATCAAAGAATTGGACATTGCCCAAATATCCACAAAACGTGCTTTCCTCACCAGACCTAGCCCAACCTTACCTCACCATCACCAAAATCAAAGAATTCGACATTGCCAAAATATCCACAAAACGTGCTTTCCTCACCAAACCTAACCCAACCTAACCTAACCATCAACGAAATGAAAGAATTCGACATCGCCAAAATATCCACAAAACGTTCTTACCCCACAAAACTTTACCCAACCTAACCTAACCAACACCGAAATCAAAGAATCCGACATTGCCAAAATATCCACAAAACGTGTTTTCCTCACCATACCTAACCCAACCTAACCTTACCACCACTGAAATCAAAGAATTCGACATTGCCAAAATATCCACAAAACGTGCTTTCCTCACCATACCTAACCCATCCTAACCTTACCAGCACCGAAATCAAAGAATTCGACATTGCTTAAATATCCACAAAACGTGCTTTTCTCACCATACCTAACCCAACCTAACCTATCCATCACCGAAACCAAAGAATT